>NC_081162.1:19564999-19864999 GCF_012432095.1 Onychostoma macrolepis
GAGGTTTCAAAAAGTATTGAATAAAAGGGTGCTGTTAATTGTGGCCAATGTGTGTTAGAGAAAAACATTTATTTCATAATGATATTTCCCCCCATTTTAAATTCTTATTATCCAATGAAAGGTTAGATTTTTGTGAATTTTTTTAATAAAAGATCAAAAGGATTAACAATGCAGATTAATTTTCACAGCCTTCTTTGATCAGATTTACCAAGGGTGCCGATATTTTTGGCCATGACTGTATACATATATATACAATTTCTAGAACATGAAGGTGTATTACTTGCACTCACCAGCAGAGGGACCCAATAATAATTTAATGACGGCACCTCTTCCTGGATTACTGGTATTTGGCGGGTGAAGAAAAAGAAAGCAAGGACACCTGCAAAAGCATATTCACAACATCAGCAAGCAAAAAGAGCTAGAATGGCAACCAATGTGACATCAATCATTTTTGTGTTTATAATTTATGTGCATGAAGCCAGAAGGTCAAAACCATGTCTGTGTGTGCGGTCAAAGCCCCCTGGCTCTATTAGTCTTAATGTTGGCCTGTCTGTATGTCACAGATGAAACGGTTGACTCACCTACACTCCCTGAGATCAGCAGTTTGCCCAAGAACAGCAGGAAGTCAGTCACCTTGTCCAGAACAGCAACTCTAGAGAAAAACACACAGAATAATAAAGAGATGCTATATATAGTCATATTTAGTCCTGGAGCTCTTACATAAACTAGACATTTTATTATATGGAATATTTAAAGAATTTGCAATTTATTAGATAACAATATTTGGCCAAATATGAGTTGGGCCTGACAAAGTATGACTTTTGTTAAAATTATGCTTCACAAGTTGAACACAAAATAAAAACATCAGACAACAAAACATGTTTCTTTTTTATGTCATAGAGGCAACATTTAGTGAGATTTGAGAGTGATAAACTTAATACAAAAATAACATCCAAAAAAACATCCTGGAAATGTCAAAATAACTGGAACAAATTCTCGAACAGGTGTGTGTGTGTGTGTGTGTGTGTGAGAGAGACAGAGTCCTTGCAGCTTCACACCTTGACAATGACATTATAAATGTAGCAGCTGTGCAGAGTTTTACCTCATAACGTTCCTCATTAACAGGAAGAAAGCATCTCGCGCTGAGGCACAGAAATTCTTCCCATATATTGAAATCTGAGGACATAAAACAAATTGAACAATAATTGTCAATGCATTCCTTCTTTCTGTAAGTCTGTTTCTTGACAACACAGGATCAATATTGGCTTTCATATGTAAACAAATGAAACTATGCACACTGAAAATATATTCTGTTATATAGTAGTTATAAATATATATAGTTTAAATTTATGTAATGCCTGTACCTTGAAAAAGTGGAGTGACTCACCATAATGTAAGCATTCCTGTTCATGAACTTGATGAAGTGCTCTAGGCACCAGAAACAGCATTTTAGGCAGCACAGCAGGAAGCGTGAAAAAGCATTGTGAGCACCTGCGACAAAAACAGAAGAGCAGCACCATTATTCACAATGTATTCAACACTACATATACACTACTGCTCAAAAGATTGGGTAGGTAAGATTTTAGGAAAGATGTTTTTGAAAGAAGTCTCTTATGCTCATTAGGGTTTCATTTATTTGATCAAAAATACAAATAGTTTTTAAAAGGCAAAGGTGAATTTTCAGCAGCCATTACTCCAGTCCAGTGTCACATGATTTTTCAGAAAACATTCTAATATGCTGATTTGGTGCTCAAACCCATTTCTTATTATTATCATTGTTTTTGTGGAAACTGTAACAAATGGAGACATCTGAGACCATCACTGATGATCAAAAAAATTTAAATGTGATTCATACCTTTCAGTTTGTGGTCGAGGTACTCCAGAATAATCCGGATGAACTGTACAATGGACAGAATCAAAGCTCCAAACGCAAGAGAGCCTGTGTGATACCTGGAATAACATTGTAATGTGATTACAGTGAACATTTCATTTCAGCCCAGCAGCTCTCCACTCAGACATAATCAATCATCTGCAAGCTTCTAAGACCACAGATGGCAACGTACCTTAAAGCCCTGCCAAATGATGAAGCCAAGGGGCAAGGTGGGATGTCTGCTGGCTTCCTCAAGGCCCAGTAATAAGAGGCGAACGCTCCGGCGAGGGTGCACTGACCCAGAGCGATGGTGAAATTCACCAGCCAGAGGAAGACCAGCAAATTGCAGAGCTGAAGAACAAAGATGTAACGGTGGTACAAACTCTCCCCGCCGTAAAAAGCAAATGTGCACTGGGAGCCTGGGCACAGTTTAGTCACGTTGGATTGACTGAAGGTCTGAAACACATCAAAGAGACGGAAGGAATCACCAATGTGACACAATTACTAAATCTGAATCAATATAATGGATTGAATATTTAAAATGTAGTACAATGAAAACCTGTACACTGTGTGAGCAGATTGGTGTATCGCAGATGATCACAGTTTACAGTAGGGTTAGTTCTTACCTCTGGTTTACAGGTGAGGTTAGTATACTTGCAGTCAGGTAGCGTTGACATTACTTTATATACTGCGTCTCCAGATGACGCCAGGAAGCTGAAAGAAGTTGCGGTTAAGGAAAATACAATACAGACTAGCTAAAGCTAGTGTGAAATGTAACTGCTAAAATAAAGACTGCTCCTATAAAACAGGACAAGACTTTTTTTTTTTTACATTTTCCCAATCAGAGGAGTTTACATCTCACAATTCAGTTTTTCTTTTGTTTTTGTTTTATTGTTTCTGCCACATAATAACAATTGTGACTTTTTCTCTCACAATTCTGACATTTTTTTCTAGCAAATTTGAGTTTATATATCACAATTCAGATTTTTCTTCTCAGAATCGCTCAAAAGTCTGTTTATACATCTCACAATTCTCAGAATTGCAAGGAAAAGTCTGAATTGATAGATAAAATGTCAAAATTACCTTTAAGATTTTTTTATCCCATGGCAGAAACAAAGTCCCACAGACATGCATTAAAACAAAACCTATTAAACCCCCCAAAAAATTAAAATGTTTTTAATATCTGATATTTAAAAATAAATTAAACCTTTTTCTTTAATTTTTTTTTAATATTTAATATTTTAATTTTTTACAAAAAATAAAATAATAATATACGCACACGCATATACTATACATAAATATATACACACTTTATAAAAAAATATTAAAATATTTACAAAAAAAAAATAATTATATATATATACTGAACTTCATTGAGCATACAAATTAATTTAAAATTTGGATACACAGCTGTAACAGCCCAGTATGCAATACAAAGAGCCAGAAGCAGGAAGGTGATGATGGGATAGAACAGTGTTGACATGATGCAGCCAATCGCCCTGTAGGAAAGAGAGAGATAACATTTAAAATAACATTTGACAGCTTTGTTTCAGGCGTTTTTCCATTTTTCCAAGCACCACCATTAAACAGAAGAAAAAGAGAGAAAGACAGGCAGAAAGAAGCTTACTTGCTGCCCTCCTTTAGAAGAGCAATGGCAATACGAACTCTGTTCCGCAGGAATATCAGTACTAAGATGATAATAACTTCAATGACAGCCAAGGAGATCACTGCGGTAAAATATCAAGCTGTCAGTCACTTCCATCAAACTGAACTTTCATCAACTTGAAAGTGCAGCTGCATTGCTTGGTTTGAGATGCATTATCCGATTTAAACTTCACTACAAACACTCATGTATTAGAATAACTGCAGAAATCTTACTGAATATGAGCCAGGTCTGACTCAGCTGCAAGTAAACCCGAAAGTCAGTCTGGAACCCAATGTCTGAGATGGTGACGTCAGAGTCCGGCTTCCCCTTGAGTGAACTGTACTCCCAGTAACAATGCCATATTCCTGTAAGTGACAGTCAGGACACAGCAATCGGACCCACAGTGCAGAGACATTCACAAACTATCATAGCGGACACATAATTTAGTGTTAAGGTCAGTTACAAGATCAGGGTTGAATTTTTAAAGTGAACATTTATTGCCTGACAATTCAAGAGAACCAGATCAGTCGGATTCATGAATGATTCATTTCGTTTTTTTGAACTGGATCATTTGGTTCACTGATTAAATTGGACTGAAAAGAAGACAAAAAGGACTTTTTGAAGTTTGAAAATTGTGATTTTCTGTTGGATGAACAACATTCACCCAAGAATATATTATATCATTTTTATTTTTGTCTTTTATTATAGTCTGTAGTGTTCTGTAGTCATTACCAACCATAGCCCACAGCCGCTATGACCCCAAAGATCACCATCCAGAAGAGAACGCCGGCAGTGAACCTCAGCAGCAGAATGAAGACCAGACTGACCAGCATACTTATCACCAGACCACTGAAAACACCCATAAACCACAGATCAGCCACACTGTATCAATCTGTTGCATTTCTTAAAGGTGAAAAACTGAGGTTATACATACATTAGGATCCAAAACCATGAGCTGGCGTAATCCTCAAAGATTTTGACGCCCACCTCCTTTGCATCCAACAGGCTGGTGATGCCACTGTAAAAGAGCACAGAAAAGAGTAAAAAAACAGTCAACTCTACTGACTGTACAGAGCAGTTTATGGGGAGGTTTATCTCATAAACATGCCACATACAGTCCTTTCTTGATTAAACTAAGAAGCAATTGCACACTACAGTTGGTTATTACAGATCTACAGCGGTCAGGTCGATGTTTCACACAAGTGTTACTGGTGTAAGAAAACATCAGATTTGTTCTATTGTCCTCCTTTCATGAAAAAGCCATATTTTTCATGCACAGTTTAGGTGAAGGGTTAAAGAACTTAGTCAAAGTTATTGAATCTGAAACAACTGAAATGATGCTTTGAGGGACAGAAGTACAGTCAGCGCAATATGTTGTACTGTTTAAAAGGTCACTGGACACATCTAATTTTCTTAATGTTTCAAAAAAATGTTTAGTCATTAACATTAGCAGTAATGTTTTGGGAAAACAACAGACTTTATTTCTATCCCACAGAGGATAGAATTTTATTCTATCCTATATTATCCTATCTTTATTTCTATCCCACAGTTTTTACTCGGGTCAAACTAAAATGAATATAGTGTGTATTCTATGTAAGTCTATGGTGAGAGAAGTGCTTTAATATACACTACCATTTGAATGTTTTTAAGAAATCAACATTTTTATTCAGCGAGGATGCATTAAACTGATTGAAAGTGACAGTAAAGACATTTATAATGTTACAAAAAAAGTATTGCGGTTTCCACAGAAATATTCAGCAGCACTGTTGTTTTCAACACTGATAATAACAAGAAATGTTTATTGAGCACCAAATCGTGTGACACCGACTTCAAGACTGAAGTAGTGGGCTGGCTGAGGAAAATTCAGCTTTGCCATCACTGGAATGAATTACATTTTAAGATATATTAAAATTAGTGCTGTCAAACGATTAATCGCGATTAATTGCATCCGAAATAAAAGTTTTTGTTTACATAATATATGTGTGTGTTTATTATGTATATATATATATATATAAACACACACACATACAGCATATATTTTGAAAATATTTACATGTATATATTTATATTCATATAATTTATATCATATATAAATATATTTAATATATAAATGTAAAATTTTTCTTAAATATATACATGCATGTGTGTGTGTATTTATATATACATAATAAATATATACAGTACACACACACATATATTCTGTAAACAAAAACATATTTTGGATGCGATTAATCGTTTGACAGCACTAATTAAAATACAAAAAGGGTTATTTTAAATTGTAATAATATTTCACGATATTACTGTTTTTACTGTATTTTTGTTCAAATAAATACAGCCATGGCAAGCATAAGACTTTTTCTCACACAAACTTTTGAATAGTGTATTCATTGATTTGTATAGAAGTGAGGTGGGTTTGAAAAGAATAGCAGCAATGTTATAGAAGCTATTTTGAAACTAACTTGTCGAGCTAAAATCTACCCAATTTAAAGTTGGCTCAAACTTCATTGAAGCTACTTTTTAATAAATGCAGTTATCTATACTTAGCTATAATTTTGTCTAATTGTTGTAAAGGGGGAAAAAGTAGAATAGCTGTACATTGATAAACAAGAATTCAGTGCAGACACCTTTGCAGGAACTCAAAGAATTATGAATGATTCATATGGGAGCATGAGTCTGCAAAAGAACAAAAACAAAAACCCCCAACTTTGTCATGTTTCATCACTACTTGCTGGAAAAAGTAGCCTGCTGCTGGAAACCTGCACTATACTGAAATCAGCTCAACTACTTTCATCAAACTGAAAAATGGTTTAGTTAGTTACTTTCAAACACTGGCTGGCAGAGATGAAGTTCTCCAAGTAATGCTGATGAAAAGTGTGTTTGCCGATAGCAGAGAAGCTTCAGGTGAATGGAGAAGAGCTCTGTGACCCAATTTTAATATCTGCATTTTAAACTCCTACGCTCAATTTTCCCTTGCTGAAAACACGATCAATGTAGTTCATGTACAAAATGACCTTGCGATGACATTAAATCACATCTTCCTCACTTACGTTTGCCATTATATTCTTAAAAAGCTCTTTCAGCAGAGAGACATCTGAAAGGCAGAGGGATTTTGTCAGTGACCTCAGTTTTGACAAGGGAGAAAAAAAAACATACAGAGATGTGTTTTTCTGTTCTACAGATTCTTTGAGAGGCTGCAGGTGCAGAATGAGGGAGGGAGGTTAGTTTGTAGATAAGCGAAGGACAAGGTCAAGTTTCAAAGCTGACAAGAAATGGAGACCTTTCTGTTCCTTGTTGCATAGCTGTAACTTTGCTAAAAAAAAAAAAAAAAGAAGCATTGAGCATGTTACAAAAGACACACATGAAGCAAAAACCTTGGCTTTCTGCAATCAGGTAAAGAGTTGCAAAAAGCATCTGCAGATTAGAGTATAAAAGCGCCTGTTTTTGTGATTGAAACTCAATACAAAAGTACAACTGTTAGGGCCTGTTCACACAGGACACATTATTGCATTAAAAAAAAAATAGCCAGATGGAAAAAGCTGAACTACTTTTAACTGATTTTACCAAGATGTGATGTGATGGCAAAGACGTAAGAACACATCCTGTGTGAACATTGTCTTGCAGACTAGTTACAAGAAACCTGCCTGCCAAAATAAGAAAATACCCTGTGTGTCCTTTCACCCCAGGTGTTTAAATCAGTGCTATTATGGCAGCAGCAAACTCATGCGAACATGCACAGCTTGACTTATTTGCTTAAAAGGCCAGATTCACTCTGACCTTTTGTAAGCCCAAATGTCATACCCAGATAAAACTGTCCTCTCTTGCCTGGATGGAAAGACAGTATATTTAGGAAGAAATATTGGAAATACCTGTATTATTTATTTACCTGCTGTATTTGTACAAATGCACATATTTTTAATATCAAGATGCAAAACATTTCTATTCAAAAGTCTAGGGTCGTTATTTTAAAAAAAGAAAGAAGAAATTAATGCTTTTCTTCAGCAAGGAAACATGAAATTCATTTTTTTTTTTTTAACTGTAAAACATGCATAATATTAAAAGAAAAGTTGTTTCAAATAAATTATGCTCCTTTGAATCTTCTATTCATCAAAGAATCCTTTCAAAAGCATTAAGAGATCTTACCAACCCCTAACTTTTGAACACTAGCGTACACCCACTTAAACTCTGACTCATACAACTAAAATGGAAACTGAGAGCTCCTTCAGAAGAGCATTCATTAATTAATAATCATTATATCTAATTAGGAAGAGCTGAGCGATTTTATGCAGGCCAGAAGATATTTTTAGACTCGTATATACGGGATAATGTATAGTCAGCCAGTTATTATCTCAGAATAAGCACTGACAAGGTGATAGGGACTCTGAAGGGGTTTATTTTGCATGGGTAACCGACTGACTGTATATTATCCCACTTAAAACACAGCTACTTAACCAAATAAATATATAATCATGCATGAAATATTAATTTGAGATTAAATTTTTTTATTATAGAAGACGACGGAGACTGCGGAGTGATACAAGTGAAACTAGCACTGGTTTTAAATTACATGCAATATAATTACACAAGTAAATTATATAGTTGAGTGGCATTATATAACAATATTTGAATCATTTTGGTTTGGTTTGCCTAACTAGTCCTCCTATTCGTGTTACTCTCAATGAGAGCAATTTTGAAGCCATACAGACAGTGCAACATCAGTCCAACATCTACTAAACAGGCTGGTGGAAGAATTTTTTTTTACCTGTAGTCTTATATAAGCACTACTAATAAGTGAACTTACTTTGCTGCATCTCTCAAATCGACGACACTTCTGATTTTACCGTGTCCATCCTTGAAGCTTGTTTTGTTGGCAACAGTTAATGTCCCGTTTCTGGTGATGAAATCGGGAAAGCACCTCTGGAGAACTGATGGAACAGCAAAGAATAACGAAAAAAGAAAAATTCCACTTAATTTTTAAGTATTTATAAGCTGTTAAGGGCGTGCTTTCTGTTTATCTTCAAGGCCTAAATTCCTGAGAGGTGATAAGCAGCAGCTATTCAAGGGTTTCGTATCATTCTGTGCCTCCTCTGCTGATATGGAGACGATGCAGTGACCTTCTCAGCCTTGGCAGAGACATTTTCTCTCTTTCTATCTCTTATATTATTCACAATGTTTACATTAAAGCAGATATGATGGCTTCAAAGAGATCCAGTGGCCTGAACTGAAACTCATGATCTCCTGATATACAAATTTCTATTGATATTCGCATACATTCATGCAATCTTTTATTAGTATCTTTTGAATTACACATAACAATTTCTAACATGAATTAAATTGAACTCACTTATACCCATAAATGTTGGGGTTTCTTTGTCACACTCACTCATTCCTTAAACTTTTGAGATTCTATTGGAATTGTGGGCATTTTTTTGAAGTATTCATACATTATTAATGCTGACGTGCATATACATTTGAACTAAAATTTGGCACCAAGACAGGCAATTATAATGAAAAATACAAGCACAGAAAGCATTTATTTGACTATATACTCCTCACAAAATTATTTTCTGAAAAAACTTACATGGTCTGCTTGGCACAATCATTGAGGGACAGTCTTCATCCCGAAGCACCTGAGAAACCGCTGTCAAATGAGAAAAAAAGAAGATACTTTAAAAAATAAATAAATAAAAAATCATTCATACTGCTCTCTACAGTATTTCTCCAGCATGTCAGGCCTGGCTCAAACACAGTCACCATGTGCGCTTCTAAATGTGCATGTGTGAGAATGTGTGAAAATCCAGTGACTCAGCAGAATCAGGCCATTGACGGTTTGTGTTGGTACATTTACGCATTGACACGCAAAGAAACGTAGGCGCCTGCTGGAGTGTACATGCGTGACGTATCGTCCTGGTAAGATGAACCATCGTCATCAAAAATACTCATGTATCGGACCATAACAGGCATAATATTCCTCTAGACATAAAAGGGTTCCAGCACTCTTTTAACGAATTCATTTCTATGAATTTTCAAGTAGTTTGTGATAAGGGATAAGGATTATTCTATTAATTATTAATATAATCACTTCATATTCAATTAATTATTAAATCAATTTGCTAAAAAACTATTTATTTATTTATGAGTCAGCTCAACAAATTGAAAAAATAACCATCTTAGAAAAAATATTAGCTTTTTCACTTTAAAAATTTCAATGACTTTTAAGATTGTAATCATTTCTGTGACTTTTCCAGACCTAGAAAATAAAATCATACAAATTCACGGCTGTGGGAACCCCGTTTCAAGAATTTTCAAACTTCAGTGTGCATGTGATCACTGAATTTAAACAAAGTTTTGGTTCTTGCAGATACTCTCTAGTTTCCACATGGTACCTTATCAGGATTGTTGAAACCCGGCTTGCAGAATTGCTTGTAGTAATCCCAGTAGCTCTTATTGCGTCTATAGTTGTATTGCATGTCGATGTATGTGGCAAATCTGTCTGGGCACTTGGATACACACAGCTGGGGTGAGTAAGAGAGAAAGAGAGGCATCAGTTCCAAAACAAGCCAGTGCTAAAAACAGAACATTCCAGCTTAGATGACAGATGGTTTGCAAATAGTGTCTGTATTACCTGAGTTGTAGGGCACTGGAGGTTAATGAGGACTGTAGGATTGGCACATTGTAAAATATTGAAGTAAAATAATATGGCTTTATTTCTGTGGGGGAGAAACAGAAGGTGTTTCAATCCATCTTTGAAACATAAAAATCTAATAAATAATTGAATAAATAAATAAATCTCATACTTAATATATTAAGTATGAGATTACTTTTAAATATTTTATGCAATTTATTAATTAAAGCATAACAGCATTAACACCTCAATTTGTCTCTGGCTCATACTCACGCATTAGGAGTACCCTGCTGTCCACAGAACTGCCCATAGCTGTCTGTTGGGTAGACCACTTTCCGGGGATCCCCATGCATCCAAGCTTAAAAAACATAACACAAGTCATGTCATCTGAATCATGTTACTCAAATAAGTTTACCACAGTTGCAATTCAAGCGTCATGCATTTCAAAGAACTGCTGTAATAAAAAATAAAAAAAATCTTATTTTGCACCAGCAACCTCAGTATTTATGGCAACACTGAAACTACACCCACTGTTCCTGCTAAGAAGGGAAAGAGAACAAACATGTACAGATGCATGAAAAACAAACTAAAAATAAAGTGAAACCTCTTTATTTAATTCAGAGCATAGGAGGCTCTTTATGTAATTGAATATGAGTGATTTAAGTCCACAGAGAATCTAACACACTACAGCTTTGTGGAGAAGGATTCTGCCTGATGATTTAATTTTCTCCACTCAAGTCTGCATGGAAAAGTGAATTTGAGCTTCAAGGGTCACGGAATGTCACCCCGAGCCTAAAACGGTCACATGAGTTGTCAGTGCACTTCAAAGGGCAACAGAAAAGCCAGTCATATTAATTTAGCCTAGTCAGGATTAAACCGATAAGACCAGAGCAGAGTGAGATCAGCATGAGAAAAAAAAAGCACTGTGTCTTACACCCCACAGACTCGATATGTACAGTTTGTACTGTTTATATAATTACAATTTAATAAATAATTAAATTGGAACATTTTAAACTATGTAATTTACTCCTGTGATGGCAAATCCGAATTTTAAGCAGCCCTTTCTCCAATCTGTCATATTATATAATATTATCTTCCAGAAATCATTCTAGCATTCTAAAAAACTAAAATTTGTTTTTAAAGTTAGATCCTAGAACTTTTGGGCGCCACTTTATAAATAAGAATCACAGGCAGCATGTTTCCAATACAGACAGATCCAACAGTCGGCAAGCTGTGAGTCTCCCAGAAACGACACAAGAGAAGAGCCTGTGACAGTTTTAACCACAGACTCCACATTTAAACCACAAATGATGTAACCGATCAAATGTCACAGTGAATGAATGGGTTCGTGTGAGTCCTCTTGCTTTTTTGAGAATGGACTAAATGACTGTTCATATAAAAACAGCCACATACGGTGAGGGGAGTGTAACTGAACATAATGACACTGCATTAGGCTGCTGTTTACGACTGACGCTCCCCCGCCGCTTCTATTTGGCTGCTTAATAGCGCTGGATTCATGAGCCGCATTACGCAACCCTCTCTGCTGAAGCGCACGTTAATGAGTGTAACTCACCCACTGTTCCCAGAACGATGTAACTGAGGATGACGATGACAAAGATCACACAGCAAAGCACGTCTGTGCAGCCCCTGCAGAGGGAATGTGAGAAAAGAGAATGTAAGGGAGAGAATGTGAGCGCTGAATGAATAAATCACACTACATCTACATTCATAATGGCATTTCAGTACGTACACGAATAAGTTAAGGAATTGCATATTTCTAATTAATCAAATATTGTAAAATAAAATTTTTATAACCATTGTGAACTCTCAATCTAGAAACAAAATAACATTATTCACCAACACAGTGTGTTAAAGAACACATAGATACACAGAGCACATACACTGTTTTTGTGATAATTTTTCCCTGCTGACTGTAACCCCATTAGAACAGCCTTGTGACCCATTTTTGGGTGCCAACCTACTAGTTGAAAACAACTAAATAGCAGCTTTGCAAACAGAGAAAATGAGGCTGAGGTCAGAGCAAGGCAACAGAAAAGATTAAAAGATGTGCTGCATCCTCATTTGCATATTATCCATCCGACATAGTATGCAAGTAATTAAGTAGTGCACAGGGTGGTTACTGTTAACTAAATAGTAAAACTATTAAAACTGACTTCATTTAATGAAATTAAATTATAAAAAAAAATAAAAAATAAAAGAATTTTAATATTTATATATCTATATATATATATATATATATATATATATATATATATATATATATATATATATATATATTTAAAAATCACAATATAACAATTGCAATTGTCACAATATACACTACTATTCAAAAGTAGTACTATAAAATACTTTTATTCAGCAAGGATGTGTTAAATGGATGAAAAGTGATAGTAAAGACTTATATTGTTGGAAAAGATTTTGAATAAATGCTGTTCTTTTAACTTTTTATTCATCAAAGAATCAAAGAAAAAGTATTACAGGTTCCAAAAAAATATTTTCAGTTTCAACACTGATAATAAATCAGCATATTAAAATGGATCATGTGACACTGAAGACTGGAGTAATGGCTGATGAAAATTCAGCGCTGCATCACAGAAATGAACTATATTTTAAAGTATATTAAAATAGGAAACCAATATTAGAAATTGCAATAATATTTCACAATATTACTGTTTTTTTTCTGTATTTTTGATCAAATAAGAACAGCCTTGATAAGCAAGATACTCCATTAAAAAAACATTGAAAATCTTACTGATCCCAAACTTTTGAACGGCAGTGTAAATATTAGATGAATTAAAATGAAAAATGTTGCATTGACAACTACCTGAAATAAAAGTTTAAGTTGAAGTACTAAAAAAATGAAAACTGAAATTAATAAAAACTAGTAAAAAGAACAAATTTATTTAAACAAAATGAAAAATGAAAACTGAAAATATAAAAATAAAATCTAATTCTAATTCATTATATGGTAAAAAAATAATAATACTAAAATTATACTGGCAGTGCATCCTAAATTATTATACACTAAACATTCTAGAAATGCCCAGATGATAAACTCCATTAAAAAGTACCTGAATGCAAGGACAAACATCCGAAAGTAGATTTTAAAAATAACTCAAAAGTTAGTAACATTGGTAACGTGTCCTAATACAACACATTCATAACTATATACTTGTAGTGCAGAATTGGGACGTAGCCATATGGTTCAGTAGGACAGTAAACTTCAGTCTTGTGTAGTTCTGACTGCACTAATCCAAATCTGACTAACTCCCAGCATACAGCATCTTTGAGTGGACAGCTAATGTGGAGCACAGTAGAAATGAGTGACATGTCTGATGTGTAAACTACAAACCCACAGTGTCATCTGTAACAGCGTTCCCTGAGCTATATTTAAATTCTGCTCAACACAGACGGGGAGTGGGTGGTTGCGTCGGGCCGCTTTCACACAAAGGTGCGGATTTGACGTGTTACTGGGAGTCAGTGACATTTAATGCAATACAGCTTGGGTGATATTTTCTGAGATACAGTGTTAATGGACTGATGGAAAAGTAGCCAAAAAAATAATAAAAAATGAAAATAAACTTATTCACAGGCATAGTTATCCATAAATTAGCATTCTGTCATTATATGCTCACCCTCATATTGTTCCAACCCCAAAGGAGGTTATTTAATTTTGTTTTTGAAAATACATGACTCTTCACCAGAAAAGTAGCTCATATGACTTGTTTACTACTACTTTGTGTGAGGAACAGACCAAAATTTCTCAATAGGTTAAGTCTGAAAATTGGACCAACTTCTAATGTGTGAACATACAGTTCATAGGTTTATTGAAAATAACCAATTGGAAAGATTGATCTGTTCACAAATCGGACTGATCCAGTTCTCAGTGATCTGGTCACAGCTGTTCTGCTCACTTTAGAAGATTTTCAGATGTTCTATGACTTCATATGAAGTCATATGGACTTTAATGGTGCTTTCTATAGTTAGACATGATGTGATCACTATAAACTGCTTTTGATAAGAAAGTCTGTGTGAAGAAACTTTTCCTTTTGTGCTCCAAGAAATTTTTTTTAACTAAAAATAATTTTATCTCTTCCATAAATCATAGTCATAGGTTTATTAAACAACAAACAACTAAAAAAACTTCATCAATTTATTACTGAGACACTATGATGAACAACTGGGTCAGCTGTGACGTGGATTGTACCGCACCTCATCACAGCAAAGATAGCACAGCAAAGTCCCGCATGCTGTGCCAACCCAACAGAGCTTAAGCGTTTTACATCAGTCAACCCTAATTAGCAGTAGCTGGGCCTTATGAATACGGTAAAAGCAAAGGAAAACCCCATTAGAAACACACTGGGTTGCACACTGTGATGGCCACTCTCTATTGAGTGCAACAAAAATACAGTAACAACCCATGGCTTGTTGTCCAATAATAGCAGAATTACCTCACAATCTGCTGAATCCTATTGAGTTTGAATGTTAATGAGGCAAAGCAACTCTAGACATGTGAGCAACAGTCATTGATTTCTCTATCACTGCCGAACTAACCATTGATCCACCAGCAGCTCTGGATCAGAGCGAGAAACAGGCCAGCGGAGTGACAGGTCCATGAATCAAGTCAATATTTTTATCAATAACACACATGCAAATCAGGACAAATCAAGACAATGCTTTGAGAGTGTACATGTGTGTTTCTGACCTAGCTGTAGTTTTGGAGGGATTAGATATATACAGTATGTGTGTATGTATGTATGTATGTATGTATGTATGTATCTATACACATATGTACGCATATACACACACACACTTATTTTTTAAAGGGGTCTAAAGACCCCTAAGTAGAAAGGAATAAAAAATAAAATAACAAACAACTAAATATTGTCAGAAGTAAATACGAAAATTCATATTTGCATCTGCCAATATAATTTTTCTTCTTCATTTTTTACATTTTCTGCATTTCTACTTTTTAGACCCCTCCAAAAAATATTAATATATATATTTACTTTTATAAAATATATAAATGTATAAAATATTCATTTTGCTCAAATTATTTGTTGTTGGACATTGAATGTAACGTAGAATTTTAAACCTACATATAAGTGTATTTTTATGATAGCAGTAACTGTAAATCAAATGTAAGCTAGCTAATACAGCCCTAATTACTAGCTCTAATGATTCTGCTTATCAGTTAAAATGTAGTCTGTTTATTTATTTTAATTTTTAATTTAGTGATTTTAACTTTTCATTTAGTGTGTTTAAGGCTTTAAAGAGGCATTTTAGATTGTAATGTTTTAATGTTGTATTAATAACCATAAAAGGTACAGCTGTCATAAAACCAGAGAAAGGCTGCATGGCAAGAAACTGCTGATCAACTGAATGCGCAAGTAGCAACCATGTTAAAATGTTTTCATCTTAAAACAATGTCATTAAATCTTGGACACAATACATTAAATAGATGTATAAATATATAAATATTGTAGCCTATATTTTTATTTATTTGATTTATTATTTAAGTTGCATTTTCTGAATACTTTCATTTTTGGACAGATAATAAAGTTAAATAATTGCATGTGAGAAGAGTCATTGGTAATATCAATGCATTCCTATTGGTCAGCATTAGAGGAGCTCAGCTAAGCCTGACAGTTAGCCTACCCTGGACCAGGGCTGCATTTCCCAAAAGCATTCGTAAGCTGAAGTACATCGTAGACCCATTGAAACCAACCAGCTTACAATGCTTTTGGAATCACAGCCCAGGTTAGTTTCCCAGCATAAGTTGCCAGAGTGACTGAGCTTGAGCTATGGTAAATTTGCTTTATGAAACTAAATCAAGTGATAATAAGTCAGACTAACTGAAATAAGACTGGCTTATTAAGTAAACTTGTTTCATGAAACAGCCCCCAGATGTTGAGTTGTAAGCTTAGTCAATAGTATATAGAACTGACTAAATTTAAAACAACAGGTTAGTTCCCTTTTAGATATATATGCATTTGTTTCATGTATAAAAATGTTAGTAGCTGTTCTTATTTTGCTCATTGGAAATCAAATGTATATATTATGCAATGTAAATTATATACAAATAAACAAACAAACGCACACACACACACACACATATACATATATACACACACACACACATATATATACATATATATATATATATATATATACACATACATGGGCTGTCAAACGATTAATCGCATCCAAAATAAGTTTTGTTTACATAATATATGTGTGTACTGTGTATATTTATTATGTATATAAATACACACACATGTATGTATATATTTCAGAAAAGTATGTTATATTTAAATACTAAATATATTTATATATAATATAAATTATATGAATATAAATATATACATGTATACACACATATTATGTAAACAAAAACTTCTATTTTGGATGCGAGTAATCGTTTCACAGCAAAAAAAATATATATATATATGTATATGTATGTGTGTGTTTGTTTGTATTATATACAATAATATTAAAATAAAATACCAATAATAATAATAATAATAATACTAATAATAAGTATATGTCTATATCATGTAATACATGTGGCTTCAAATAAACTCCAAAAATGATCACAAGGATTAAGATTTACTCTACCTGTTGTGAACAGGTCCTCTGAATGTGGGGTCAAATTTGTGTGGCTCCCCTGTAATGCAAGAACAAAGTGATTTAAATCGTGAAAAATACAACTCCAAAAGAATTTAATCTATACTTTTGCCCCCAAAAATTTAATTATTCTTGTTAGGAGCTATGTTAGTAGCTATTCTCATAAGCAGCTGACCAGGTCAAAGAGCAAAGAAACTAACTGATTTCAGAGAAAGCCCACAATGAAACAATGTCACCACCACGTTACGCTCTTAAAAATAAAGGTGCTTAAAAGGTTCTTCACAGCGATGCCATAGAAGAACCATTTTTGGTTTCACAAAGAACCATTCAGTCATCTCTTTCTTACCTTTTTATAATCTGAAGAACCTTCTTTCGCCACAAAGAACCTTTTGTGAAACAGAAAGGTTCTTCAGATGTTAACGGTTCTTTATGGAACCATTTAGACAAAAAGGTTCTTCTATGCCATCGTGAAGCACCTTTATTTTTAAGAGTGTAAGTGAACAAAGAAATCGATCAAGTAGGTCTGAACAGCCCCATAACAAAGAGCCGAAACAAAGCACAGGCAAACAAAAGAATGTACCTGCCACAGTTCTAAACACATTGGACAATTTTGACATCAAGCTCACAGAGTGACATTTCCCCTCGTCAAAGTATTTACAGTAAGTTCCTACCCAATTCTGCTTTGTAGTATCCTCCTTTCGGTCCGGTCATGTTCACTGTTCACTGAACGAAGACACTGTGTGTTTATATAATGTTGCTGTGCGTGTGTCACTTCCTATGAGGGCTGAGGTGGTATCTTCTCGCCTTTCTCCGATCGGTTAATCATTACACACAAAGCTGTGTTTGCGAGAGGAGGTGGAAGAGAAATCAGGCTGGTGGGCGTTTGCGTTGCTTCCATCTGCCTCTCTCTCTCACTCTCCACTCCTTCTTCACTCGCTCCTTAGCCTCCTTCTCTCTCTCTCTCTCTCTCTCTTCCGCTCACAAAGGAAACAGAACTGGTGTCTCGCGGCTCAGATTGGTAGCATCCACTGACACACCAAACACAATGAGACAACAGCACGGCAGCCACCTGCTCAAAGCTTTGCGTGCGCACACACACAGTCTCAGAAAGTGCTGTTTGTATGTCGCCAAACATACCATCACTTCTCATCTCAGTGGAATTAACATCCTGATGTGTTACTAACCCAATTAATAGATGAAATCCTTATATTTAAATGGACAGACTCACTGTCTGGAGCAAATTTTGACAGAACATAACCAATACGCAAGTCTGCTAGGATCTGTGCCAGTGTATCTGAACAAGCTGAGTGGACAGACGTCAGTCGTCACATATGATGATGCTCGCCTAGATGGCCCAAGTTGGGAGATCAGGCAGTGATGCCATCCTGGAAGAAAAAAGCCGGTTTAAACTGCGTTTCAGCTGATCTTAGATCCTCAAAACCCATACAAAACCAGCCAACAGACAACCCTGACTAGGCTGGGAGAAGCAGCTAAGACCAACAAACAATCTTAGGCAGGATTAAGCGGTTTTTGATGTTACAGTGCAGCTTTATGATGATATCATAATGTCATATATAAGGCCAGCTGATTTAAGATGCTAATAAGTCCCCAAAACCCAAATAAACCAGCTAGCAGACCACACTGACCAAGATATGAGAACCGGTAACAACCATGATGTAATGTATGATGCCATGTTTATGATGGCATCAGTTGGCCGATATAAAGAGAGTGAATGGCATATTCTCCAAAAGAGGCCTGCAAGTTGCAACTAATTGCAATATTGCAATTTTGTTTAATCTGTCAATTATTTATTAAATTAATTGGACAAAAAATGATTCCATCAAAAAATGTGAAAAATTAATGGCTGATACAAAACAACCAAACTTATGCCTGTATGCTATACATTGTGTGAAAAAAAAAGGTGAACACTATAAAGTAGCCTACTTATAGCTTTTCACACTATCATTTTTGTGCAAAAAATGCTTTCAAAAACAGCCAAATTGACTAATTCTGTATTCAAAAATTCTATATTTCATATTCTATAGTTCATTTTTCCTTATAGGCATAAATGGGTAACTATGATAAGATGTGTTCTCCATACAAGTGGGTGGGGCTTCATGCTCACTGTATTCCTTATCACTAAACAAACATTTCAGAGGAACCTCTGATTGGTTCAGTGGGAATTTAGATGTCAAAATAACAGCTGTTACCACACCTTCGAGAAACCACAGAAGATCCTTCACATTCATACAACAACCACCAATTGCAAAAACATTCTGGACCTCTTGACCTTGGCAAAGGAGAAGAAAGGAGAACTACACACAAGATTTTGGATGCGCTCCAATGAGCAGTAGTCAGCCCTGCTCGTCCGTCTCTATTATCATGAGGTCTGAACTACATTCTGAGCTGTAAACAATGTGAATTTAAGGAATGTCCACTCCTTTCAAACCACTTCTCCTTTCCTCAGAAACTGCTAGTAAATCTCACAAATAATTCATCATCAAGTAACACAATGAATCAGTAAGTAAGTAACACATCAAACTAAACATGAAATTCTGAAATAAAAAGACTGAAATAGTAGGCTATTTTCTTGTAAAATGTACTCCAATAATTTTTTCTAAATCTAATTACAGGGTTAAAGAATAAATAAATACAATAGAAAACATGCAGGTAGGATGGCCTAGGCTATCTAAGAGAAATAAAACAATTAAATGTAAAAATTCAACACAGAATTGTCTTTGCATGAATGAAATATTCTATACTGATTTGTATTAAAGCTAAACTAAAGTTATTCAGTCAAAAGCTGAGTGATTTTCTTTGTATTTTGTTGTTTGAAAACAGGAGTTTTCAAAAAGGTTCAGTTTCAGTGACCTGGTGCAGCATTTGCGTTTGGACGAACAGCCAAACCGCATAGAAAAAGCCGCGGTTTTGAAAATACCCGCGTTCCTGTGGACAGGGCCTTAGTCAAAACGGACTATGTTTATGTGAAAACTAGCCAAGCTGGGCATTTTGACATGTGTGTAATCGATAGTTTAAGGACAATAAACAGCGAAAAGAACCTCAATTCAGCATTTATATGCTGTTTGATGGGTGCTTCGTGTGTGACCTGTCAGTACAGCGTGCGAGTACCGAATTGAGTTGTCTTTCACCTCTTACTGTGCTTGAACAGTTTACAATCACTTGAAAGTTTAAAATAACAAGGCTTACAAATGCAAGCAAAGGATAAACTTTCATGGCACAGCATCATTGCAACTTTACCTTTATCCAACAATTCTACCATTTAACAAATTTATCCCGATTTCTCATGTTTACCGCCCTCACCTATACTAACTACAGTTACACTTACGGTCAAAGAGAGGAGTCTCAGAGAAAAGAGTGTTAGACAAAATAAAACGGTTATAGACAGAAGAAAGAGAAAAAGAGACAAGAAGGATAAAGAGACATAAATAATACTGGCAGACATGAGAGAAAGAAGAGAGAGAGAGAGGAAAGAAGAGCTGATAAGACACTGTGGCCAGGCGACAAACAGGTCAGGACATCTGGAAAATGCTCCTGAGGTATTATGGGAATAACAATGTTAGCATTTCTTGTCCTGTCCCATTTGACTATATGTTTCAGAAGGGTGCTCATGAACACCTCCTTTGTGGCCACTAAATGCTTTTAATTTGCCCCTCAACTACAAGACACTATCTCTTAAAAGAATAGCTCTCTCAAAAATGTAAATTTGCTTAAAATGCACTCACCCTTAGGCCATCCATGATGAAGAAACAAGCTAGAATGGCTTGAGGGTGAGTAAAATTTCAGCAAATTTTAATTTATGGGTGAACTATTCCTTTAAGAGTGGACAGACACAGCTAATTTTAGAATAAAAGCTATCTCGTATTCATCCTCGGAAGTTAGAAGTGTTTGATTTATTTAAGATGAGAACAAATGAAAGCTTTATATGAAATGGCAGCTCAAGTAACAAGCAAAACTAACAAGCAAGGACTAAAGAACAGATTTACAGGCCTTGCCTAACCACTGAATACAAAAAAACAACTAAATCCTTCAAGCAGTTACAATGTTTTTCATCAGAAGAACCATATTTTCATATTTAAAAAACTCGATTTGACTGCAACGAGAAGAGTGGCAATAAAGTTGCCTTGCTAACAGGCCGTCTCCTGAGACACCTCTTACATCACAGCGGCCCCAGACAGCAGATCAACGGCTTATCCCCACTTCTCCGTCTCATTTATAATCTGTCCGACATTTAACAGACTGAGTGGTTCGTCAGTTTGCATGGCTTAATTGCATCAGCTGAACCGTAGCTAAGGAACAGCTGGTGTCAATCTTTCACAGGTAAACTAAATGATCACCAAGCGAGACAGGCACAGATTCCTCAGTGACACTAATTTCAATGGTGACACCTTCTTCAAATCACAAACATCCTTCCGCCTCGTTTAGCAGTTTTGGTGATTAAAATTGACATGTATGTAAACGTTACACTTTCAGTTTAAACAGTGTAATTTCATTTGTATACTTAAAATAATAACAATATTACACATACACAAAGAAATTAATACTTTTTCTCAGCAAGGATGCATTCAAATGATCAAAAATAAGTAGTTAAACATTTATAATGTTAGAAAAAAAAGCTTATTTCAAATAAATGCTGTTATTTTGAACTTTCTATTCATAATAAGACATATCACAGTTTCCACAAAAAGATTAACTGTTTTCAACTAATTATAATAAGAAATGTCTCTTGAGCACCAAATTATAATGAAATATTAGAATGAATTCTGACAAATCATGTGACAATGAAGACTAAAATAATGATTGCTGAAAATTCAGCTTTGCCATCATGGAACCAAACAGTTATTTCACATTATACAAATATTTTACAAGATTTTTTAGCATATTTTGGATCAAAATACAGCCTCGGTGAGCATAAGATACTGACACTGAAATTCTGGACTGTAATAGAGTATAAATACAGTATAAATAAAAGTCAATAAATCAATCAATTAATGGCTCGGCCGTTCTGAACCGTGCCAAGCCGAGTCGTACCACGCAGTGGAAAAGCGCTATTAGTGCTATATAGCACCATTTTTAAGAGTGTAGTAGTTCCCTCATGCTATTCTGAATATTTTTCCGCAGCAAGTCCTATTGAGCTCCAGTCAAAATCCTGTGAGATCCTCTTTTTGAAGTCACATTTCCCAAAGCATCAACTCTGACGAGCTTTATTCTGTTTTCCCTCCACTCTCCCCTTATTTATTGCTGATATGAATGCATCAGAATGAATTGGCACAGAAAGCGACTGTCATTCTGTAGAAAGCTCAAGCCAAATGTGCCATAGTTTTTGGCTTCAGATATAGCGGGGTACAGTAATTCCTTCCTTCAACTGCCTCTGGAAGTCTCATCTCCCCCGCTATACCTCTTCTTCTCATCCTCTGCTTCCATTAAGCTTTTTTCCATGCACACACATGAGTTCACACACTGAGAGCAGTGTCTTGCAGGCCTTGCTGTATAACACAAGCCTCTTTCACGGTTTCTCCATAAGGAGCAGCCTGGGAAGGCGCGCAGGTGCAGACAGCATGGGTTTGGTCGAATGGAAACTGTGTGGTTACTTTTTCCTCTTCCTACCAGAACATGGAGTTCCCACCCCATGGCATTAAGTCACAAACAAGTTCCTGACATATGCTGCATCTCAATCGTGAACTCAAGCAATCTGGCTGGAAATCATTTCTTTTCACTGTCAGTTTTAAATTAATTACAGATATTCAATCAATACACAAACAGATAAATAAATATCCAAATAGACAAATCTTTTGTGAAAAGGAGGAAAACACAACTCCAGAAGAAACAGGTGAGTGGTTGATAAATGTGATAAAATTTTTTAGCAAATGTCACTGAATATGTAAAATGATATCATTGTATAATTTCAGCATTTATAATGCTAATTTCATAGGGTCTTATATATATATTAAGACCCTATGAAATATATATATATATATATATATCTCATGGCCAAAAATGTCAGCACCCTTGGTAAATATGATCAAAGAAGGCTGTGAAAATTAATCTGCATTGTTAATCCTTTTGATCTTTTATTTTAAAAATTCACAAAAATCTAACCTTTCACTGGATAATAAGAATTTAAAATGGGGGGAAATATCATTATGAAATAAATGTTTTTCTCTAATACACACTGGCCACAATTAACAGCACCCTTTTATTCAATACTTTTTGAAACCTCCATTTGCCAGTTTAACAGCTCTAAATTTTCTCCTATAATGCCTGATGAGGTTAGAAAACACCTGACAAGAGATCAGAGACCATTCCTTCATCCAGAATCACTCCAGACCCTTTAGATTCCCAGCTCCATGTTGGTGCTTCTTCTCTTCAGTTCACCCCACTCATTTTCTATAGGGTTCAGGTCAGAGGACTGGAATGGCCAGCAGAAGCTTGGTTTTGTGCTCAGTGACCCATTTTTGTGTTGTTTTTGGGGTTTGTGTTTGGATTATTGTACGGTTGGAAGATCCAAACATGGCCCATTATAAGATTTATAACAGTGTCAGTCACTTATTGATTTTTTTATCTGTTGGTATTTGATAGAATCCATGAAGCCATGTCTAAACAAGATGTCCAGGACCTCCAGCAGAAATATAGGCCCATAACATCAAAAATACAGTCAAATTACTTTTTATCCCCGTGTTCACCAAACCCATCTTGAGCGTTTGTTGCTAAAAAGCTCATTTTTTAGTTTCAGCTGACCATAGAAGCCAGTCTCATTTGAAGTTCCAGTCTTGTCTGCTAACTGAATATGTTGGAGTTTGTTTTTGGATGAGCTAGGAGAATTTTTCTTGATGTGTTGATGTGAGGTGTTGTGTGACAATTTTTTTTAAGGTTTTCTGACCCCCCGAGATTCAACCATTTTCTGCAATTCTCCAGCTGTGGTCCTTGGAGATTCTTTAGCCACTCAAACTCTCCTTCTCACCATGCATTAGGACGATATAGACACACGTCCTCTTCCAGGCAGTTTCCTAACATTTTATGTTGATTGGAAATTCTTAATTATTGCCCTGATTGTGGAAATGGGGATTTTCACTGCTCTAGCTCTTTTCTGTGAATTTGTGAAGCTCAATTATCTTTTGCTGCACATTAGAAATATATTCTTTGGTTTTTCTGGAATTTGGGCTTTGTCTTCCCTCCTATTTATATTTCTGTGAAACAGGAAGCCATGGCTGGATAATTTCATGTTCATAATCACCCTGGAGTGCTCAAAATTGTGAATATGAATGGGAATATACTTCAGAGATATTTTACTCAAGAATTTCTAGGAGTGCCAATAAAATTATATATATATATATATATATATATATATATATATATATATATATATTGGATCGCGTATCGTGAATCATTTGATTCAGAATGGGACTTCAAAGCAGAGTCAAAGATGCATAGACCTGAGGAAATCCCCATCCCCCTACAAATCGCACCCTGTATATATATATATATATAAACCACATATACCAGACTGTGTGTGTGCGCGTGCGCGTGCTGCGGCGCGATCACTTCAGCTGTTTCCTTATACCAGCAGAATCAACTTTAAACACTTATTGTCTTATTAATAATGCATCAATGTATAAAGGTCTGCTTTTATTTGTGTACACTCACAATGAAAACAACAACAAACACACACAAAAACAAATAGGATGTTGCTTTCTGCCATTTGAGTTTCCTTTCTGTGAACAAATTAATCGTGTCACAAAAATGAACTGAAGCTCAGCATATATAGGCTGTTACATGTCGCAATGTTTTTTTCCCTTGTTTATCTGTAAACTAAATCAAATATATTTCAAGAATTTATTCCTTGTATGCGTATATATATATATATATATATATATATATATATATATATATATATATATATACACACACACACAGGTGCTGGTCATATAATTAGAATATCATCAAAAGTTGATTTATTTCACTAATTCCATTCAAAAGTGAAACTTGTATATTATATTCATTCATTATACACAGACTGATATATTTCAAATGTTTATTTCTTTTAATTTTGATGATTATAACTGACAACTAAGGAAAATCCCAAATTCAGTATCTCAGAAAATTACAATATTTACATTTGAGTTTCAATTAATGACCATCCCTACAGTATAAATTCCGGGTATCTCTTGTTCTTTGAAACCACATTAATGGAGAAGACTGCTGACTTGGCAATGATCCAGAAAACGAACATTGACACCCTCCACAAAGAGGGTAAGTCACAGAGGGTCATTACTGAAAGGTGTGGCTGTTTACAGAGTGCTGTATCAAAGCATATTAAATGCAAAGTTGACTGGAAGGAAGAATTTGGGTAGGAAAAGGTGCACAAGCAACAGGGATGACCACAAGCTTGAGAATACAGTCAAGCAAAGCTGATTCAAACACTTGTGAGAGCTTCACAAGGAGAGAACTGAAGCTGAAGTCAGTGCATCAAGAGTCACCACGCTCAGACGTCTTCAGGAAAAGGGCTACCAAGCCACTTCTGAACCAGAGACAACGTCAGAAGCGTCTTACCTGGGCTGTGGAGAAAAAGAACTGGACTGTTGCTCAGTGGTCCAAAGTCCTCTTTTCAGATGAAAGTAAATTTTGCATTTCATTTGGAAATCAAGGTCCCAGAGTCTGAAGGAAGAGTGGAGAGGCACAGAATCCATGTTGCTTGAAGTCCAGTGTGAATTTTCCACAGTCTGTGATGATTTGGGCTGCCATGTCATCTGCTGGTGTTGGTCCACTGTGTTTTCTGAAGTCCACAGTCAACACAGCCATCTACCAGGAAATTTTAGAGCACTTAATGCTTCCTTCTGCTGACAAGCTTTATGGAGATGCTGATTTCATTTTCCAGCAGGACTTGGCACCTGCCCACACTGCCAAAGGTACCAAAAGCTGGTTCAATGACCATGGTGTTACTGTGCTTGATTGGCCAGCAAACTCACCTGACCTTAACCCCATAGAAAACCTATGGGGTATTGTGAAGAGCTGAAGGCCACTATCAGAGCAACCTGGGCTCTCATAACACCTGAGCAGTGCCACAGACTGATCGACTCCATGCCACGCCGCATTGCTGCAGTAATTCAGGCAAAAGGAGCCCTAACTAAGTATTGAGTGCTCATACTTTTCATGTTCATACTTTTTAGTTGGCCAAGATTTCTAAAAATCCTTTCTTTGTATTGGTCTTAAGTAATATTCTAATTTTCTGAGATACTGAATTTGGGATTTTCCTTAGTTGTCAGTTATAATCATCAAAATTAAAAGAAATAAACATTTGAAATATATCAGTCTGTGAGTAATGAATGAATATAATCTACAAGTTTCACTTTTTGAATGGAATTAGTGAAATAAATCAACTTTTTGATGATATTCTAATTATATGACCAGCACCTGTATATATATGTACTGCAGATTTTAGATATATAACAATGTAATAATATTTAGTATTTTCACATGTAGGTGGAAAAAAATAGTAATAGTAAAAATTATTATTTTGTCTGTTCAAAATAAATGAAAGGAAACCGAGCATAGTAGATTTTTTTTGATTCCTGTTGTACCAGAAACTGTATGGAACCGTGACCCCGAACCATGACATCTGTGTACCATGCCACCCCTACTGTGAATATTTCTTATGTGTATATAAAGACACACACATACAGTATATATTTTGAAAATATTTACATGTATTTGCATGTATATATTTATATTAATATAATTTATATGATATATAAATATATTTAATATATAAACATAACACATTTTTCTTAAATATATACATACATGGGTGTGTATTCATATATACATAATAAATATACACAATACACACACATATATTATGTACACAAAAACTTTTATTTTGGATGAGATTAATCTAGATTAATCGTTGCCCAGCACTAATATATATATATATATATATAAACTTATTATATATAACTTTGTTAAAATTATACATAAAATGATTACATTTCATTACATATTTTACATAATTATTATTTTTATAAGTTTTATATAATATAGTTTCTTTAGAATATATATGCATAAGGAAAATAATACACATAAAAAGGAACTAATTACAGTTATTTTTTAACTTTAACTTTATGATCTGTGACACTATCAAACACATAAATCGTATTCTCATACTGCAGATGTACTTGGATGTCATCACAGATATATGACTGAGTGACAGACAGTGAGACAGACACGTAAACCATCAGGGACAGATGGACAGGCGAAGTGAAGAGAGTGACAGACAGAGCAGATTGGTGAGGCAGGAAATTCTTGCTCCCTTTAGACTCGTGTTTTGCTGACTCAAGCCAAAAAACTGTTATAACTGGTATATGCTCAAATAAGAGGCTTAGAGCTTAAACTCTTTACTTCATTACTACACCTAATCAAAGAGCTGTTCTTAATTTATCACCACATTGGTCATACAAATGACACCTGTTATTAATGACAATAGAGCACTTTAGCTGTTTCTATCGTGCTAATTTATTGTGTGATAATGGCACTTGATATAGATAAATTTCACTTTATGTTAATTAGAGGCATTTCTTGCACTATTGTTTAACATTACAACTACTAAAGAGAAGGTGAAAATGACATGGCCATTTGCTTACAAGGCAAAACGCAAAAGTATATCAAAATCTGCCACACATTTAGTCACTGTTCTGTTGCTCAGCCCCTATCTGAACATAAAAATCCTGCCAGCGCCTGCTAAAATGAGTGAAACTGCTTGCATATCTCTCAAGGACACCAGCTTTAGCCTTGAGCACCAGGCGGACAGCATAGACATTGACAGTGTGAGTGTGAATATGACTCCTGGATACTGTCTGAAATGTGATTTGCATCTTTACAACCAAAGGCATCATGCAGCTTTTTTTTTTTTTTTTTCTTTTTAAGGTAGCACCAATTGCAGTCCTGGCTTTTATTCCCTAGACAAAATAAAGCAAAAATTAAATAAATTAACAAAGCTATCTCATAAATATACACGTTGATAAATATTTATATTCTCACCAAGCTCTGGTGAGCAAGCACAAAGCTCCAGAAACTCATAACCTTGATGCCCAGACGACTTCAAACTGTTTTAAAAAGAAGAGGAGCTACACCATGATAAACATGCCCCCGTCCCAACTATTTTGAGATCTGTAGCAGGCATCAAATTTGAAATGAGCTCAATTAGTGGATAAAAGTGTAAAATTTCTCCGTTTAAACATTTATTATGTTCTCTATGTTCTGTTGTGAATAAATTATGTGATTTGAAAGTCTTTTAGTTTTCATTCTATTCAAATTTATAAAACGTCCCAACATTTCCGGAATTCGGGTTGTAAAATAAATAAACTTTTGTCAAGCCAGGTCACATTTATAAAATTCTATACAATGCTGATTGTTTCAAAGCGGTGTCACATTTATAAACAGGAAAATAACATGTTGCAACAATTATCAATTATGAAACGACTTCAATTTTGGCTGTAAAGCAGACAACAGTGTTATTGTTCAACTCAGTTTAGTTCATTGTTGTTTCAATTCAGTTCAGTAACTGTGCCAGTGTTGCAAAATTCATCAATTATCAAACGAGTTCACATTATTTTATGCAACAGCATTATGCAACTTTTTATTTTATTTTATTATTTTGTGTGTGTGTGTGTGTGTGTGTGTGTGTGTGTCAAACGAGCAGTCCTGGTTCATTTTGTTCCTGAGATAAAACATTACCAAAAAAAAAAAAGAAAAAGAAAAAAAACAACAACTTTGGAACATGATGGCTCAGTTATGTGGAAGATGTACTGGCATTACATCAAATCCTGACATAAATTATTTTCCATTAGCTCTTACCCTCATGTTGTTCTAATCCTGAATGACTGTCTATATTCTATAGTAAAAAAAAAAAAACACAAATTCTGAAGACTGTTGTCATTCTTTACATGCAATTACAATGAATGAGGACTGAAGCTTTCAAGCTTCAAAAAGAAAGCTTGGTGATTTCACAAAATCAATATAAAAGTATCAAAGAGGTGGTCTATCTACTTGCACTAGGGCCTGCGTTTTAAAGAGAAACAGTCTGAAAATAAAGTCAAATCATAAAGCAAAAGACCTGCTGAAAGTGCGACTCGATTAGACTGACATGAATGATTTCTGTAACAGCATTTTAGACAAAACTTTTTACCTACAAATCAAAGACACACACAGCAAACTGCATTCAAATTCAGCTTGAATCAAAACCAGATAAGATGCTTTGTGTGAGTCTTGTATACAGGACCGGTGATGCGGTCCATTAACTGAACCTATACAACTTCCTAGTTGTTTACAAAGGCAGTGGAAAAAGAGATGACACCCATTATGAGCCATTCATCCCTTAGCGTGGCATATGAGTAGAATCCGTCATTGTTAATGTCCCAGGCGCACAGTAGAGAGCTCATTCTGAACTCTATGGCGGACTATGGCATGTGCCACTGAGAGCTGCTTTGTACCACAGGCAGTGGACATGAAAGAGAATCTTCTGTGTCAAACTCTTAAGAGATAAAGAGAGACTATCTGGTCCCACATGAATGCACTCACTGTCCTCTCTATTAGCTACATAATTCCAGGCATCTTTAATGTACCTCTTGCAGCAAGCTCTGAAGCAGGAGTATAATTTGCTCTCTGTCCTTAAGGGAAGATCGTCCTGTTGAGGAACTGTTAATAAGATCCTTCCACGTCCAGAGGGAGGCTTTTTAAAATTTACATCCGCATCGGGCCAGGAACCCAACGCAATTCACTTCTTGCCAAGAGCTTTAGGACAAAATTGCTCAATCTTTTTAACCAGCACTTTCTTTTGATGGCAAAATATGCTGGCTATAAATGGTTTATCAAAAGATGAAAATAAGAACATCAAAAAAGGAGGTAAAATGAAGTTAGATATTCTTCATGTATAGAAGATCTATAAGGAGCATCTGAAGACCTGTACTATTGAGCTATATGGCAGATAAGAATTATGATTTAAATTTTAAGTGCATTTCTTGCACAAAGCTATTGTGCGACTTCAGAAGACTTAGAAAATAATGAACAAATCATTTCATAGTGGACAATTCATATTATAAGATGACCTGTTTATTTTTCACTTATACAAAAAATAAAACTACATTTAACATTTTTACAGTAAAATTACATGAAATGTAATGTTAAATCGAATAGTTGTCCCTGTATATAGAAAGGGAACTTACCGTTAAACAAACTTACCGTTACAGTTTTTACAGCAGCATTTTTAAGTTATTTTTATGGGCTTTTTATGCCTTTTATTGAGATAGGACAGTAGAAAGACGACAGGAAAGCACTGGGAGGAGAGAGGGGAGCAGGATCGGCAAAGGACCTTGAGACGGGAATCGAACTCGGATCGCCTTGAGCGCAGTTCAATTTTCGCTGTATGTTGACGCACTAACCACTAACAGGCTATGGCATTTTTACAGTTAAAACCATTTTTTACAGTGTACATTTCCAGTGTTTTTCATCCTTTTAGTACATATATGGTTACCTTATGCTTTCATTATACTGAAAAGCATTGCTCTAAGATTTAAATACCTATATTTCAAGGGGGAAAAAAACTATACTGGTTTGGAACAATGTCAGGGTAAGTAAATTATGACAAAATTAAAATTTTTGGGTGAACTATCGCTTTAAGAGAAAGGGAGATAATATTGGCACAGTGTTGTAGACGGATCCTAATCTTTTTAATTTTTTCTAGAGAGTCTGTATCTCTCACTTTCATATTCCTTCTCTCTCAGCAGCAGTTCTGGATTGCATTTGAGATCAGACAGAACAACCGACCCAAACATAGGTCAGAATAAGCTCCGCCCCCATTCAAATGCTCCACTCTCCCAGACATTTGAAACCTCACAGTTCCACTTCAAATGAACTGCAATGACAAACTGCTTCCTTTGCAAGTCATCTCAGTACAGTACTCCCACTGCCATGATACCAACCAGACAAGAACAACAAGAACAACAAAAACATAAAATCTGTTTCAAATTTGGAAAGGAACCAGATGCTAGCTAGATTGATGCTCTGACAAAAAACACAAGCTACCTCGAAACAACCATATGCTTTCACATCACATCCGCCAGCTTTTTTCCTTGATTTGGGTATCTCTCCACAGACTATTTCCCAATTCCAGCTGACAATAGTTGTGATTGACAGGTGGCTCGTGGGAACTTAACAATACATGAGGCAAAGGCCAAAGAGCTTGACCCTGCCCAAGCGAGACAGAGAAACAGCTGCTCCCTGCACTATTTACGTGACAAAGAAAACTCCGTTCTTTGACACTCCAACAGCACTGCCATGGTGAGCCATCTAGGCTGTAAAAATAGAGATTCAGATGCAGTATATCACATGATAATAATTACAACTCTATTTAGATGGTTATGCTGAATGGCTGTGGGTGCGTAGGCGTACCAGATGCATCCCTTTGGCATGATTATGTGTTATAATTAGACAGATTGCCTCTGAAAAATATTTAGTGTAGTTGTGTTAAATGGCTAGAGGGGTCTGTGAGCGCTGCTCCAGCTCATAGGGGATTGTGAACGATTGGTTTCCAGAACAATGTAAAAGGTCTCTGATGACTCCGGAGGAATGGGAAGTAGACTACAGATTGACTGCATTCCTAATGTTTTAATAAGTTCTCAACATTCTGTTTCAGATGGACTAAATTTTAAATTTGGTTTACAGTTAACTGGCTTTTACTGATTTGTATAGTACAGTGGTTCTGGACTGTATACTTGACACTTATTGGACTGCATGTGTTAAGTTTGTTTAGTAACTGTTGCCACTTTGGTTGATTTGCTCATCGTTTCTCTGTCTCAAACACACTCTTGGATTCAGTTTAAACTAATGTACTGTAGATGGTTTGCACTCCAAATTTCACCAACACAAGTGACTGAGAAGGTTGCATGTTATGACGAAGTAGAGCAGCACTCAACTTCATGCAAATGAACAGCAACATAATGCAGTGACTACCAATATGGAGTGCAGACAGTGCAAAAGCCTACTTGAAACCAACAGCGACTCTACAACCTTCAGCAATTTTATCACTGTCACATTATACAGACATACTTTGATGACAGACTTTGCTCAGGCATTTTAGAACGACCAAAACAACATTGCAGATTCTGTGCAACGAGATTGGTCCGCTGTTTATAGTCAAGTTTTCCCATTCCATCGTGCAAAGTCACATGATTTTTTGATGAGCATGTGGAATTTATTCGGTAAATGTGTTTCCATCGTAGTTTATCCTACTCAGTTGTGCGCATAAGTTTTTTAAATTTGCATTTTTAGAATTTATGCGCATCTTGGCATTTCCATCCAGCGTTTTTTTATGCACTGTTCTAAAAAATAGGTGGATGGAAACATAGCTACTGTGAACAGGTGGTCATGTGATGGGAAAATGGTGATAGTCATGAGGGGCGACCCACTCCATGAAAAATAAACTGTTGTATGAACGCCCGTTCACAGGGACAATAACTCTAAACAATAACTATACATTTTTATTAATTGTTCTAATTCTATGAGAAGTCTACATCATAACGACACAGAGGATTAATATTGTTGGAATTACTTTCAGAACAATTTTTCCAACTTATAAGGATAATAACATTGACAGCCAATCAGAATCCACTTGACTTTAAACAAAAATCAAGCATTTAAAGCAGCAGAACAAGTGGTCATGGGCAAAATGGCAGCCGTCATGAAGAGGAGACCCATTACATGTAGAATAAAACCGTTGTATAAACATTGTTTACACCAAGGACTCGAACTACATCAAGTTTTAATAATTGTTCTTGTTCACATCATTGGAAACGCTTTCAGAACAATTTTTTTTTCCAGCAGATGAACGATAAAAACATTACCTACCTTCGACCTCGAGCATTTAAAGCGTTAGTTTAATAGACATCGTTATAGTTATCGTGCTTGGTTTTAATAGGTTTTAAAATGTCCTCATTTTATGTTAGAATGGAATCATTTTATCATTTTTATCAAAGGTGCTGTTCATGTGTACAATCCATTATTATGTGTACACTCCATAATTAGCAAAAATAAAATAAAATAAATAAAAAATATCGAGTGCGTCTTTAAAAAAAACTATGTTTGAACTATTAAGATGCCAACTACAGTAAATAGCAAACAGTTATACTAAGGTCTGCCCACATAGGCTGGTTATGTACTGTAACAGTACCGTTAAATGAGGACACAGGACAAAGACACAAACCCCTCTCAATATGAAACAGCTTGCGCAATAAACTCTATATACGTTTCCTATTATTTCAATTCTTGCTCTTTTTGGACGCTTTCCAGTTAACTTCTATGACGTAAAAATTAAATCCTTTCCGAATTACAAAGACACTTCATCCAGTATTTGGAAAAACAAAGTAATCAGGATGAAAACATATCAGAGGATCTATCGTTCTGCACAGAGGTCCTTGAAATATTTACTGCGCGAGAAAACAGCCAAACACTTACAGTAATGAATCGGGTTGACACCAGCACCGCTGGGTCAGTTCCCTTTGTCAATGGTCTTACTGCAAAAACTTGATTTGACGCGATTCACAGGCTGCTTACCATAGTATGAAGGGGGGATTGCACTTTTCCTTGCCATTGCACCTCCGACGAGCGGTCCTCGTGTGTCTTTTGTTTATGTGATTGCATATGAAGCTGTGGATGTGAATAGCGTCTCTCGCGCTCGTCCACATATAAACGCGAATCTGTGATTTGCTGGGCCACGCAACGCCGCGTCACTGTGTTTACAGCGCCATCAGCAGTGAGAGACACTGCGCACAAAGAGGCGGTCCGTTCTATGAGTAACGTATGAATTGTCCAATCGCAGACTGCCATCAGCTTCCAAACGCCAATCCAACCGCAGGAGGCGGGACTTATCGTTGTACTTGTGGGAACATAAAAGAAATCTCACAGGCAGGCACAGGAAAAACACTCACTTCAGTGAACACAAGAGGTCGAAGGAAATCAGCTGAAAACAATGTTCCAGTGTTTTGAAATTCCCTTGTGCTTACACAATAGTGTCTGTGAGTATTTATACACGATATGGCCTCGTGGAAACCACAATGATTGGCGACCATGGAACTAAATATAAATCGTGTAGAAGTTAGTGAGGAAGTTCAAATTAAAATTGTATTTCACTTTCTTTCTCAGTAGGCTATCTTAAGTTTTCCCCCTCGAGCCAACTCACCATCACGGAATGGGGAAGTTAAGCAATAAAAGTAATAAAACAATATTAGTCTAGTAGTTACATGACATTTATATTATACTTTGCACTAATATGTGAATGGTTTCGAAGTATATACTACCTTCTGACCCTTATCACTGACTCTGCTTTCCATGTTATCACCACAATAGGTTTTGTGTCATCCTAAAAGACTTCTACATTTAAGATGAGAAATATATAGGCAGCTTATTTGATTTCACATACCACAACCTGCAAAATAAAATAAATGAAATAAAACTGAAAAGGTGAATCATGCTCAAGCTGTGGAAATGCATGTTATTAATTTACTGTGGCTGCCAATGTTTGCATTTCACCACCCGATGGCAGTAATGTGTTGTGATAGATGTAAATTGATGAACGTGACAGTGATATTAAATTCTGATGATCTGAAACGGGTGTTAAATAAGGAAGACATAATAAATATGTGAAAAGTTTTTATTTTGATTTCAATTTTTTATTTGTTCGTATGAAATTGTTGCAATCCAACACTTAAACAATAAACTGTCTGCTTAGATGGACTGTGGCTCCGTCTACCTACACGTATGACATTTACTTGATTAGTGGTTTGGAAAAATGGAGTTCTTATGAGAATCCATAATTTTTCTGTCTCATCTAGTAATGCAGAGTTCAAAAGTAAAATACAACACATGCAAATGCAATGCATTCTTTCAGAAAACTTTAGACCAGGCAATCAAAAACCTATTAAAACTCAAGTAACTGGTCTAATAAGCAATAATGATTAATTCAATTCCTTACAAAATTAGGGGGCAGCTGCAACTTCGTGGTCCTGACATGATTCACTAATCGGGAACTATAATGGATATTCTCTCTCTCTGCCTGCATCCCAATGTGCACACTATCCATGCTAAATTCTATGTGTTATTAGTCATTTTCAATACTATTTAGGGCAGATAGGGTGGATAGTATGCACATTGGGACGCAGGGTCTGTCTCTCTCTCTCTCTCTCTCTCTCTCTCTCTGTATGTGTGTAATGTAATTAAAATCTTTATTATAAACTTTCTTTTATTTTGAAACTTTTTGTGTGTTCAATGGGTCAGACAGTCTGACAGTTAGGAAATCTGGCATCAGGGTAAAGATTAGTGAAGGTGAAGAGTAGTGTCCTCTAATCTTTTTTTTTTTTCTCTCTCTCCATACACTAACATTCTTACTGATGATGTTTGTCTGTTTTAAGTATCTTATTTTCACAGATATTTTAACAGTTTTTCTCACAATTGTTTACTTAGTACAACAAATCACTCATTAAATGTGCAATAGTTTTATGAAGTGCAAATAAATCCAAAATAATGAGGATGATGAAGGGAGTTCCCACATTAGTGTACAGTATGAATTGCTGAGTGAATTGTGTTTGAATAATGGTGGCTTTGCATCTCAGATTGTTGTTCTTTGCACAAGCTGCGGTAAAATGTGCAGATACCAACAAACGCTCATGCTTCTGCATATGCATGATTGCACTAGTGTTTTGAAATTACTCAAACAGAAGGAATAAGATATACCACTGGTGGCTAATCAGTTACAGTTCCTGACATGTGCTGTGGGCTCATCTTGAGTGATATTCTTATGAGTCACAGTTTTCAAGATGACATATTGCAGTCCTACAGTCAAAACAGTTAGGTGCAAGGTAGATGTATGTACTTTTACAAAAGCAAATATGGCTTAAAGTATTGTGTATATACAGATTTTTCGTGTTAACTTTTATTTTAAATCTTTTAAAGATACAAGGTTATGCTTCAAAATACAAGGAATAATATAAACATCAAAAACCAAAAAGCAAACACTGCTGAGCAGCAAACTCTACAAATACACAGCAAGTGTGGTATGCTGTTGGGCTTGAATAAATGGACTGAAGGTGCTTGTGATATCAGTGTCACTGCAGGCACAGCTTGTTCAGAGCAGAGCCAAAACTAAAGCAAGATACAGTACAACATATAAGATGCAGCTCTTGTGAACGACTGACCTACCCAAATATGCAAAAACCATTGGAATAAGCTTTGGTTATTTTGGCACACAATTGTATTAATATCAGATTAGCAATATATATTATGTAATGTTTAAAGCATTAACAGTGTGCGGATGATTCAGTGGTGTTCAAAGATGGTTTTTAATCCTTTTAACAAAGCACTTTTTGTGGAATAGCTACTTGTAACATCTTGTTTTGTACTGTTGGAAAGGCTTACTGTTGCCATTTCTCAAGTGAATGTAACAGGTGTTTGTGAGCATATTTAGTTTGCTATGACTGAATAATGACACTTTCTAGTTATAAAAAAAAACATTGTTTGATAATGCTTTTAAATTGTAGGCTAGGCTATTAAACAAGATATTAAGTCAGTGATGTCTTGTTTCTGAATTGTCTTATGCTCGCCAAGGCTGAATTTATTTGATCAAAATACAATAGCCTAATATTATTATAATTTAAAATAACTGTTTTTAAATGTATTTTAAAAGGTATTCCTGTGATTTTCTGCAGGCCATCCAGTGTCACATGATCCTTTAGAAATTCTTCTATCATTTAATGACTGTAAAGAAATTAAAAAAATAATAATAATAACTTATTTGAAATATATATAACATTATAATTGTCTTTACTGTCACTGTTGATCAATATAATGTTTCTTCTCTGAGAAAAAATGTATTTCTTAAAAAACAAATCATTATGAACCCAACCATTTGAATGGTAGTGTATATGCAAAAAAAGTAGTAAATAGAACATACAATAAGAGCCTCAGCACTTTTGTTGTGATTTCCATTGGTTTTCAGACATTTTTTTGTGACTATAAAATGTTACATTAAAATGAGTCAGATAAAATGACTGCTCTAATTTCATAATCCGTATAAAGTAATTTAGTAATGGGCCATCTGGAATATTCACATATCTCTTTCATTCAGATTGATCCGAGAGCCTGATTAAAATTTGAAGTGAAATTTTTCCCCCAGAAGCTATTTGCTGTCCAGCAGTAATACATGGTTTGGATAAACTGAGACTAGATACAGTTTAAGCTTGTCTTCAGAACTTTAAATTAATTCCTCAGGTAGGACAGACACCTGCTCCGTTTTCTGTTTATTCTGATGTGCCCTTAGATAAATAATTTTAGGATTGCTCCATGTGTGAGACACTTGGTGAGTGCCTTTCTTCAGGCACCTGCTATGAATATATTAACATTCACAAAGTGTGTCCCCTGCTTCTCTGTGTGATCACCACTGTCTTGTGAGGAGACAGCTCATCTGTTCAGTGTGCCACGTAAAAGGCCAGACACTTGTTGGGTTTTGGTTGGCTCCATCTGCTTCAGGATCTTAAAATAGCTTGTGCACAGATATTCATGGAGTCATTCCTGAACATTTCTGGGGTGCTGTAGAGTAGTGCAGTAGAGTCAATGAAAGGTTGCAGATTTGAATGCACGAAATCAAAGGCCATGAACTGTCAACACTGTGCTTTTGAACATGACTTTTAAAAGCTGTAGTAGATATTTTTATATGGAATGACATTCAAAAGATAACATGCAATGTGGTCCTTTGAAGCTTGGATTGTATTTATTAGGTACCTTTTTGCCTTCAGAACTACCTTAATTCTATGTGGCATAGATTCAACAAGGTGTGGGAAACAATTCTCAGAGATTTCAGTCCATGTTGACACGATAGCATCACGCAGTTGCTGCAGATTTGTCAACTGCACATCCATGAAGCAAATCTCCTGTTTCACGACTACATCCCAAAAGTGCTCTATTGGATTGAGATCTGGTGACTGTGGAGGTCATTTGAGCACAGTTAACACATTGTCATGTTCAAGAAACCAGTTTGAGATGATTTGGTCTTAGTTGATAGGAGTGGCACCTGGTGTGGACTTATGCTGCTGTAGCCCACCTGCTTCAAGGTTTGACATGCATCAGAGATACTTTTCTGGATAACTTAGTTGTAACGGGTACTGTTGCCTTTCTATCAGCTCAAACCAGTCTGGTCATTCTCTTCTGACTTCTGGCATCAACAAGGCATTTTCACCCACAGAACTGCCGCTCACTGGATATTTTCTCTTTTTTGGACCATTCTCTGTAAACTCTAGAGATGGTTGTGCGTGAAATTCCCAGTAGATCAGCAGTTTCTGAAATACTCAGACCAACCAGTCTGGCACTAACTACCAAGCCACATTCAAAATCACTTAAATCACCTTTCTTCCCCATTCTGATGCTTGGTTTGAACTTCAGCAGAGTTGCTGCCATTAGTTTGGCTTATTAGATATTTGAGTTACACATACACACTGGTTTCCATGTTTTATGGGGACATTCCATAGGCATAATGATTTTTATACTGTACAAACTGTATATACCCCCTTACCCGCTACCCCTAAACCTACTCACGCAAAACTTTCTGCATTTTTAGATTTTCAAAAAACTTAATTCTGTGTGATTTATAAGCTTGTTTTCTCAAGGGAACAAAAAATGTCCCCACAAACTAAGTCAGAATTTACTGGTATTACTATACTTGTGGGGATGTATGGTTATGGGGACTTTCCATATGCGTAATGGTTTTTATACTGTACAAACTGTATTTTCCATCGCCCTATAAAAACCCTACACCTAAACTTTGTGCATTTTTAGATTTTCAAAAAAAAAACACCATTTACTGTGGGTTTTTTAATGTCTTTTGAATTACAGGGGCACAATGTCCTCATAAACCACCTTCACATTGTAATACCTCTGTTATACCTATGTCATTATACAAATTTTTGTCTCCATAAACCACCCAAACCAGTGTTGAGATGAGTTGAGTTGAGTTTATTTGACACAAAAAGTAGCAATTCACTGTTACAACCTTCTTGTCAAGGATAACACAATAAAGTTACAGTGACTTGCTTGCTTTAAAAAAAACAACAAAAAAAAACTTTATCATTAGTGCACATTATCGATCAAATGCTTGGAATACTTAATATTTATTGATCATTTATATTAATAATTTCTTATGTGTTATATGGTAAACATTTCTTTGCCTTCAGTGTCTACAGCTGTTTAGTATTTCAGATTGTTAAATAAACTCCTGAGACATCTAGTGCTGCATTTTAAATGTAGTGAGAAAAGAAAGATATATAAGAGAGACACTGTATATATAAGCAGAGAGGCAGAAGATGCTTTTTCAAGGCAGTAATATACCACCACTGTGATCTTTCTGAAAATTGATCTGTCCGTCCCCTTGAAGAGCAGCGGTTTGTGACCTCATCAGAGAGGAAAGACTATTTAATTCAAATAAGCTTTAATTTTATGCCAAACGCATTGCCAACTATCTTCCTGTCACCACTGTCCCCCCAATACACACAAATCAGAATAAATCTCAGCCTCAAGGAGTGATTTAATCAAATATACCGATGAGGCAGACAGGAGGGCAAGCGGAATCTAATTCTCATTTGTCTCCAATGACAACAAACACTGAATCAATCCCCAGATGCCTTCGCCCTTTTCTAATTTTCACCCACGCTCAATGAAGGAAATTAGCAAATTTCATCCTGGGTGCTTCAGATAATTGGCTTCTTTTGATTAATTTGTTTTCACAGACAAACAACCACATTGTAAAATGATTCTTATCAATTAAATAATGCTGAAAAATAGACTAGATTCATGCATTTATTTCCATATTGGTTTAAACACAAAGATATTAGTGAGAAAGACAACTGTAAAATATCATTAAATATTAGTCCAGGTATCAATCATCATGTGCACAGATGTGTAATTAGTAATTCTTTAGAATATATATATATATATTTTTTTTTAACAAAACTAATGCACACAGCAAGACATCCATCATGAATCAATGTCTTATTCTCACACAATCAAAGGGTTGAGAGCAGGGTTTAAATCTAAAAAGTGAAGGTGAGGTTTGAAAAATGTATGGGCATTATATGAAATATAGTGTTGCGTGAAAGGAAAAAAGATACATTTCCATTTCCTCTCAGTTCCAGACGAAATTACAGCTTCCAGCAAATCTCTGCTCCCGTGAGAAGCTCTGCCACATTGCGTGCCATTTTTAGAAGAGAAGATGGTATCTTTTACATCCAGGCCGTACGCGGGCGGTTTGGGATATAGGCTGTGCTTTTTATGCTGAAGTCAGTTCACATTACCAGACTTTCATTTTAAGACACCTGCGTCACCCCTCATAAACCATGAAAATAATGGTGGCAGTGACCTCTATGACATCAAATGAAGATCCATTTAGTGGAATATCATAGTGGCAATGCATGTGATGGACTGAGAACTGACTTTTAGATTATCAAAATAAATTATTCTGTTTTGCCATTTGGCATGGTAGGCTTTTATAAATCATAAGCATTGTTTAATGTGTCAGTCACTGTGCCCCATAATAATAAAAAACTGATGGATTATAATGGTTTCTTAAGTGACATCTCACTGCGGACCGAAGGGAACTGAATGTGAGTTTGATATATTGCAACCCAGAATTTCCCATCAATTAATGCACTGTAATAAATTGCTGAGGCTGAGTTTAAAAGCACATGCATCAAAAACATACATCCCTGTGAAGGCTTTCTGTCTGCAGTATCAGTGAATACAGTTTATGAAAATGTCTGCCTGTGGCATTTTTTGAATGCTCCTATTGATCTTCATAGGAGCAAAGGTCTTAGTGTCACGGTTTGCGTGCGATGCCTATACTCTATTGAATTACATTCAATGTCCCGTCCAAAGTTTTAAAAAGTAAGACAGTATATTATTTTATATAATTTTATTTTGTGAAAAAATATACACATCTGAACTTAATGCTGTGTGTTGCTTTATGATTTATGAGTCATACTAAAAATCATTCATCATGTGTCAGCAAGATTCAGACAGATATATCAAATGACTACATATGAAATGATCAAATATCATCTGCTGCATATTGCCGATCATTAACATATATCATATACCAAGCTATCTCATTAATAGACTACAACATAATGGAGAACTGAATTACAGTAAGATCATTACAGCACTACAAATCATAAAACAGTATTTTATTCCTTGCACCAAAGCCATTTAAAAACAGTTTTATCCTCTCTTATAAGGCCTGAGGGAATAAAAGTAGCCAATATGATTGCAAATCCAAAAAGAAATTAATTTAAATTAACCCCTTACAAAAATGCACTTGCCTAAAACGATTGTTGCAGTTAACAAGAAGCACAATTTGATATTGTTTTACATGGGTAACAATCAAGGGAGCTCTGAGCACTGAGAAATTGTGGTCCAGCTGGCAAAATCAAATTTGTAGTAGGCTAAATATACAGAGGAGGAAAATGACAGCTCAGTTTAGGGAGTGAAGCCACTATTGACTACGGTCCCTTCAGCTCACACACCACTATATCAATCTCACATGCTCGCCAGTTGTGCCGCACCCACTCAACATTCAACCCGCCCATTTGAACGAAAGTTTCCCAGTAGCTAACATTTCGAGCTTAATAGCGGCAGTCTTTGACTACCTAAACATTTTACAAGACAGGCTACTTCTATCTCGGGTAACAATATTTGTAAATTATTTTAATGAAATGTAATGGATTGAGACTCGGCGTTCTTTAAGACCACGCGCGCGGGCAGCCGCGTGTGAACGGAGGACTGTATTTCTGACAGAGTTCAGCTGAGCTTCAGTATGAGGATGTGTGTGAGCAGAAGTGCTGGCTGGAAGATGTGAAGTGTGGATTTGTAAAGCTGCTGTCGGTGAGGCTGAAGAACACGCCTGGACTAAACGGACAGAATTAAATTCTTCACAATATGAAGACGCGAACGGTAGCGCAAACTCTCTCTGACATTGAACAATAACTTTATAAACATTTACCATGGTACGTAGTTTCCGCCACGGTGTCATATTACTCCAGTTATTTTTCCTAACGCAAAAACGTAATCAGTGATGAATATGAAATTTTCTCCAGACTTTCAGAATCCTTCTGTCTTTTTGTTGTTATTTACTTTCTGATGGTATTTTTGTCAATGGCAAGTTGTACTAAGTATTAGCCTGATACTATTTTGGTGGAAAATGCGGTTGCCATGGTAAACTGTTGCAAGCATGATTTCAATAAATTTTCTACAGATGCCTGGATGATTAAATATATCAAATAGAGGCACGAATATGTTGCCAAATTAATGTTTGGTAAGCACGTTTTTGTATTGCTATGTACACAAATGAAATTAGGCTATACAATTCAATGCAATTTCATTTAAATATAAATAATATAAACTATGTAAAATATCAATGTAAATTCTTGGTTGGGATGTCGTTTTATTCATTGTTTCATTATTTTGGTTAATTTAATCATTTTCATATGTTTTAATATGTAAAAAAAGCCTTTTGTCACAGTGATGCTTAGATGGGTAGTGGAATTATAAAATATTTTAACGTACTAATAACTTGCAATCAAACTACACTGTAAAATCACAATTTACCCTAACGTGGAGCTTGTAAATTTCATGCAATTATTAATGTTTTTGAAACACACTATCTGCTTATTTACTTCATTGAACATTTCATTTTAAAGCTAAGTATCAAATCTTTTTCTTGTTTATTGTGGTAAATTATTAACATCTCATTCATGCCTCAAAATGGGCTTTCATTTACCGATGCATCTGTCAGCCGAAGCATTGATGGAGGATAATGCTCAATAATAGTTCCTTTTGTTTCAGCGTCATGGGATCATATTGATTGGTGTCGTAAGCGTGCTTACAAGCTTATTGCTCCTGTACAACAGCAGTTTTACTGACACACCAGAAGATCAGATGCTGTCAGATGGACATCAGATGGACGTTCTACAACAGCAAACATCCTACTTAGAAGGTTACAGCAGCATCATTGATCATAAGGTAACTTGCTTTCATTAGGTGTGCAAAATGCAATCAAGCACTAACATGATTAATATGGCACTTAATTTAGAAACTATCTGATATGAAAACCTTAAAAAATATATTTCTATGAAGTCTCTTTCAAATGAATTAAATATATTTACTTTTGACGACTGACAACGCATCAGTCTTGTGAGATCTTCTGTGAAAATGCATAATTGGCCTGTAAGTTATTATTAATGACTTTTGATTTAATTATTAAAATGTTAAAACCCCTTTTTTTGTGAAAGTGGTATGCTCAGCACCTTAGTCTGTTCTTTTCTATATCCTCAACCCTAGCTCCAAAATGTCTGTTTTGTTTTTTGTTTTTGTTTGTAAATGTTTTACAGACATCTGGGGCCCGTTGTTCATACGTCGTTTATTACATCTGAGATGATTTGAAAGATTCCAGATCTTCTAATCCTGATAATTTATCTCTGCCTAATTTGGTTCTTCAAACTAATTTGCGTATTAGATTAAAATATCTGGATTGAATTGTCTAAGATTACTGCGCATTCTCGTGTTCCCCGAAAAGGGCAGATGTATTGAAACCACGATCAGCAATGCAGTGATTGGCTGGCGGCAAGACAGCAACGTAATGACATAATATCATTAAAAAAGACACCTGACGAAAAAATTTGACAAATTTCTGGACCTTTATAAGGAATCAGCCAAGCGAACAAAACTACATAAATGTTATAATAGATAAATTAAATGTGCACTGGGATAGATTTTAAGTATCAATTCTGCTTAAAAAGATGCAATCTAATCCTGTTTACATGAAATAAACCTGCTCCCGAGCAGGCTTAAGCTTACGGACCCGTTGCTATGACAGCAAGTCCAGGATGAGCTTCGAAGAACCAAATAAACTCCCAGATCAAGCGAAATCGTCAACAATCAAATCCAAATGAGTTAACGACGTACGAAGAACGGACCCCTGGAGATCATTGTAAATGTTTACTTTAAAATCCATAATCTCACCTCTCAGACTGTATCTGACCAGTCTCGGGTCTCCTATATTTTACCTTTGCAAAAAACCTTAATTGTTCCCAGAATTCAAATTTGCTCACTCATGCATAAGCCCATTGATTCGACTTGGATGAGTCAAGACATGTGGATAATTTTCCACGTATAACTTAAATATGAAGAATCCTTACATTTTTCATCAAACAATTTTTATGCAGTTGCTTTTCTCCTTTTAGTCATCAAATAATCTCCTCAGACAGATAAGCATTATTATATTGGCACTGGCATCACATGACATGCAGTGCACTATAATATTCAGAAGATTTGGCCATTTTTCTTTCTTTCTGTCATCTTTTTGTGTCTCCTGTCTCTCTGCAGTTTTTCATGATAAATCAGGTGCAGGCCTTTAAAGCCTTTTAATACACCGTCCAAGTGATGCTATAATTTCTTCCGTCACTCCTAATCGGATAAAGTGGGAAGCTGCAAGCAGGTGTTGTCAAGCTTTAGCCTCATCTTGAGGCATTGTAATCGCCAGAACTATCAAGGATGTAAATCTGTCTCTCGGTTCTCTCCCTCTCTTCTCTTTCCCTCCTTCACCTGCGCTCTGTAATGTCACCAAGGATTTGGTTTAACACTACAACTGTGCAGAAATGCTATTTACTCTCTATTTTATGGGTGTTAAAAATTCACATATAGTTATATAGTGTATATACTTGCATAAGTATATCAGGTAAACATGGATGATATATTTTGGTCATTAAAGGACTAGTTCACTTGAAAATGAAAGCTCTGCATCATTTACTCACCCCCATGTGCTTTCTTTCTTCTGTGGAAGATAAAAGGACATTTTTGATGAATGTTTACACTGCTCTCCTCTATACAGTGTAAGTGGATGGGGACCAGGGTCTGTCAAGCACTGAAAAAGAAGTTCCAGAAAGCACCATTATGCACTATATTCCCAACAAGGTCTCACTCCCATCTCGTCACATATTGATGCTTGGTCAGGACCCTTTGGCGTCGCTTTTTGACGCACAGGGTACCCCTTTAGCGTAATTTTTCGACGTGTAGGGTCCTCCATTGCTTTAAATAAGAAACCCTTAGCGTCAATATGCTGACGCAAAAGGCTTATCGTCATGATTAAATTATATATTGGGCAATAATATTGCCATTATTGCATATGTTGGGGTTTTATTTACATTACACTATTTACACATTTATGAGCACGTAACCCAACCCCTGCCCCTAAACCTTCCATTTGTCAATAAAACACAAGATACAACAGGCTTAACTACCGTCATAATTTATTTAAAAAAAAAAAAAAAAATCTTCCAAGTCTTTCGAGGCAAAACGATTGATTTGTGAGAGGAATAGACGCGATCGCTGTCTCCGTCCGCCGTAAAGCTCTTCCTGTGTGCTGTCTCTGTGTGTGAATTCAGAAAATGCCACCAGAAGTAGCCTTGCGTTAGCAATTGGCTCTTGTGTGTCTCGTGACCAATTGCGTCATGCTGTTGTGAAATGCCATTGGCTCTTGAGTGTCTCGTGACCGTGACTGATTGAGTCATGCTACGGGAGTATCTTTTTGAATGAGATGTGAGCGCGTTAACGGAGCGGGATCATTTTCAGCGATTAAAACCTTATGTTTTACTCTCTTCTTTGCATAAAGATATCGTATGGCTTCAGAAGACTTGGAATGCAACACGACATGTTTGTAATGCATTTATAATGCTTGTTTATGGTTGTTTTTTGCAATAAATACCTGTGACTGTACTTTTATTTGCCTGTTACGTGTTTTATATTGTTCAGAAGTGGGTAGGTTTAGGGTAGGGGTGGGGTTACGTGCTCCAATGAAAGTACAAATTTATATAAAATGATTTATATTTAATACAAATGCATGAAAATCATTAAATTAAGAGAAACAACTGAAAACAATGGAGGGCCCTGTGCGTCGAAAAATGACGCTAAAGGGGTACCTTGAGCATCAAAAAGTGACGCCAAGGGGTCCTGACCAAGCGTCAATATATGACGAGTTGGGCCGTGTTGATATTCCAGGGCTTCTGAAGCCATACAATAGCATTGTGTCAGAAACAGAAGAACATAGTGTAAAGAAGATACTTGTTCTAGAGTCATGGTCACCATTCACTTTCATTGTCTGGAAAAGAACAGCTTGGACATTCTGCTATAAATAACCCTTTCTGTTTTCCACAATATAGAGAGAGGGACTATTGTGACATGAGGGTGAATAAACGATGATAGAACTTGTATTTTTTGCCTTTATTATGGGTATGATGAAATATAAAGTATCTAAATATAAAACATCTAAGAGAGCCGCGTTCTTGTTAGTGAAAACTTTGTCATCTTTAGATTTGACCCTGACAATACCTGTGCTCATCAAAGCCTGAAGTATTCTTCAAAGTCGGTCTCATTGTCATAAGGCATCTCTGTCATACTTCTCACTGACAGACACGGCTCTCAAGTCTTCCAGTTCTCATTAGTCAAAAGAGCACTCCTATCCGAGCTAATAAGAGCTCCAGGATTCAGAGCCAGATTTTAATGGATACTGCGTGGAAGTAATTTTGTAACAGTCAGAAGCGGAAGATTTGCTCGTATTAGTGCAAATGAACAGCCAGTCTGGAAGATCGCTAAATGAACATGGCCTACAAGTCTTCATCAAAAATCACATCCATTTTCTAACCATCAGGGGAAGGAAATAGCTTTCCAATTTCATTTCACCCTAAGAGTAGCTGGAAAACATTCAGAAGATCTGTCTGATGGGAAAAGCTCATTTTGAGTGGTGTGATCCAGTGTCGACCTACTTTGCAATGTAGTGTATGAATTAATTCACCTTAATGATGGTATGATTTTTTTTAATGAAATATTGGTGGATGTTGGATATTTTTGAGCTGGTTTTGTTACCTTTACCGTTACACTCAATTTGACCGTTCGCAAAAACCTGCCCTCCTTAGTTACTGTTGCCATGACCGACAAACAATGTACACAACACTCATGTACTCGTGCGGGGAAAATACATCACAGAGCAGAGGAAACTGACAAAAACACGTCGACAGAGAAGACAGAGCAGGTTACTTCTGGTATGAAACAAGATCTCAGGACTCTCAGCTTTTAAATTGCCATTTTCAAAGAAATTCAAACAATAAATACCGCTTTGTGGCACTTCAATGTGTCGTGATTTAACGTTACATATTTTCCGAGCCAACAATATACCATGAAACCTATGAAAATGATTTTAAAAAAAGTACATAGTGCCATAGTTTCATCACTTAAGTTTAGAGTGTCGCAGTGACCGTCTTTTTGCAGTAAAGGACCTGTCATAGTTTAATGAGAGGAAAGATGACATGAAGCGACGAGAGGAGAGCTGCATTGGAAACAGATGAGTGCACATGTGCATGTACAGCTCCCGATCGGGGGGAAGTTCATGGGATTTTGTCCACAGAATTATAAGAGCGCACGTTTTAACATATTATTTTATTATTTAACACTCAGTATTTAACTTAAGCGCTGCAAGCCATGCACACACAGCGCCGGACATGACAGATTTTTTGGTACACAAAACAAGTACTTTAAAGGAATACCTTAGCTTATTGCCGTTACTGTGGCAGCCAACAACAGCACAGCTTAAGCCTCCACACATATTTATATTTAGTTATATTGAACAAGTTTCAATTCAGGCGATCTTTTTTACCCCGTTTTAACATGTACAGGTGCATCTCGATAAATTAGAATGTCGTGGAAAAGTTCATTTATTTCAGTAATTCAACTCGAATTGTGAAACTCGTGTATTAAATAAATTCAATGCACACAGACTGAAGTAGTTTAAGTCTTTGGTTCTTTTAATTGTGATGATTTTGGCTCACATTTAACAAAAACCCACAAAATCTCAACAAATTAGAATATGGTGACATGCCAATCAGCTAATCAACTCAAAACACCTGCAAAGGTTTCCTGAGCCTTCAAAATGGTCTCTCAGTTTGGTTCACTAGGCTACACAATCATGGGGAAGACTGCTGATCTGACAGTTGTCCAGAAGACAATCATTGACATCCTTCACAAGGAGGGTAAGCCACAAACATTCAATGCCAAAAAAGCTGGCTGTTCACAGAGTGCTGTATCCAAGCATGTTAACAGAAAGTTGAGTGGAAGGAAAAAGTGTGGAAGAAAAAGATGCACAACCAACCGAGAGAACCGCAGCCTTATGAGGATTGTCAAGCAAAATCGATTCAAGAATTTGGGTGAACTTCACAAGGAATGGACTGAGGCTGGAGTCAAGGCATCAAGAGCCACCACACACAGACGTGTCAAGGAATTTGGCTACAGTTGTCCTCTCCTGAACCACAGACAACGTCAGAGGCGTCTTTCCTGGGCTAAGGAGAAGAATAACTGGACTGTTGCCCAGTGGTCCAAAGTCCTCTTTTCAGAGAGAACAAGTTTTGTATTTCATTTGGAAACCAAGGTCCTAGAGTCTGGAGGAAGGGTGGAGCAGCTCATAGCCCAAGTTGCTTGAAGTCCAGTGCTAAGTTTCCACAGTCTGTGATGATTTGGGGTGCAATGTCATCTGCTGGTGTTGGTCCATTGTGTTTTTTGAAAACCAAAGTCACTGCACCCGTTTACCAAGAAATTTTGGAGCCCTTCATGCTTCCTTCTGCTGACCAGCTTTTTGAAGATGCTGATTTCATTTTCCAGCAGGATTTGGCACCTGCCCACACTGCCAAAAGCACCAAAAGTTGGTTAAATGACCATGGTGTTGGTGTGCTTGACCGGCTATGTACATAGACGCATTTAGGTAGATGGAGGGCACATTCCCTTCAGAACCAAACTTAATCCTCTTCAGCCGCTCAGATGACGGGAGTAAATGACTACTGCAATGTTCATTATTACATCCAACAACAAAACACCTTAATCGCTTAAGAGTCATTCTTGTCTACACCTGCTCTGGCGGTGAAACAACTGATGACAGCTCACTCAGGGTGGGTCTGAGGTAAGACTCCAGTGCAGTCTGTGTTGAAACGCTCCTGTCAATCAACAATCGTGGGAGGGGCCTCCGATCTTGTGACATCACAAGACGAACAGCTCGATTTGGGACAGGGGAAAACATATTAGGAGATTAAAAAAAAAACACTGGATGGATTTTTATCATTATAGGATGGTTGTGTACAGGCACTGCCAACACACATTTCAGTACAATCAACTTGTAAAAGTGGATATAGCATTATATGACCCCTTTAATTTATATAGATAAAGTAGTATAGACTTTAATATAATAAAAACCACCGATATTTTCATATTGCTGCATCCTTGTTCATGAAATAATGATGCAAATTTTATGAAACACAATTTAACCTCCGTCAGCTTCATACACTCAATCAAATGTTCAAAACGTTTGTTCGGTGCATGTTTTTCCATAAAGGATAATGGCCTGAATCTGTTTTTTCTCAGAAAGGTTCTCAGAAATAGAGAGGGAGATTGCTATTAGAGTAATTATGATCATATGTCCCACTGGAGAGAGCTTAAGAATGAGGATGTTAATGAGAGAATAATAAGTGTGGATGGTTATTTACTGGGTCTGATTTGCTTGCTCTCCACTGGGCTATTATCTCCATGGAAACAACCCTGTTTATCACTGCAGAAGAAATCTCATAGAGTCTCTATGGCTAAGAGGCAGAGATACCTGCATAGGGAAAGGGCAGCTTCACTCGCATTATAAATTAATTATCTTACACAGTGGCAGGTGTTGGGCCACTGTGATATTTCAGCCCCATTTTACCCTTTTTTCTTGAAGTCATGTGTATAAATTAGTCATTTTAGCTCAACTATACATCGGATTAAGCATTATTTTGCAAAAATAGTGCAATAGTATGTTTTTAGAGTACATTTAGTGTGAGGATACACACCTTTCCTGCCCTACATTTTACAGTTTGAAATCAGGTGGTTTGTTTGTATTGACTGACATTGATTCTAGATTCACGTTGAACATGTTATGCTGTAGGCCTGCTTTAGTTTTTAAGACACTCTGTAGGCTATAGGCAAATCTTTCCTCTTAAATGAGGGTACAGAATGCTTTCCCTTGAAGCTTTTCTTGGGGATTGGTTCAATGCTGGAGAGATTCAATAATGGATCTGAAAGTAACAATAAAGGTAAAGGGAGTCTTTGTGGTCCAGGCCCTTTGATCTGTTCTGCCCTTTCAGTGTGTTTCCATGCATTCATTTGCCAGTAATCTCATTCACAATGTTAGATCATGTCTCCACGCCAGAAATATCAGATCCACCCCCGGATGCCAGATCCTGTCAGAAAATACCCGTTTTGAACAACTAGCCAGCAAAATTGTCTAATACCCAAAACCCATTAACAATAAGTCTTGGAACCCAAACCCAGTGTTTTATCTGGTACCTAAAACTGTATTAACAGTCTTCTATCAGCCAAGAATTTGACTGAGCAAGAATAAATGCATATACAAGAAAGGAAGTAAAACACAACACAAATGTATGGTTGCTATCTATGCATTTAAGGATTGATAGATCCTTCATTCCTATATATCTTATGATAGTCATCATATGAAACCATTTGATTACATAGACTGATTAAATGCGAGCAAACTTCCATAATCATGATCAAAAAAATACTTTAAAAAAAGTTTGGTGATCAGGCTGTACTCTTCCCTTCTACATGTTAAAAAGAACAGGTCGTACCAGCGTCAGTAATGGGAATGTGTCTCTGACTGTTGTCGTACAAATGAACACTGTTATGAGAATGTACAAGAGCAAGATGATAAATACTCCTGAAACTGTAACTAAAGCTTTTAAATGACTCCAGAGTGGCCCCAATATTGATCGAATCGATATGTCTCCATTTAGATATAAAAGAAATATACTGCCAAATCTACCCATGTTACTTAGAAATCAAACTAGATAGTGGTAATAAATGTTCTTACAAATCCATTATGTGGTCGAACTTAGGAAAAATTCCTTAAGGTTTGATCAAAATTACATCTCTATGACCTTCTAGCCATGGATAAATCATTGAATCCACATTACATCATGTTTTGACCATATCATATTTCAGTTGATAATTAAAACTGTTACGGGGCTGACGAGACGTGAGACGTGCGGATCCATCTGCAGACTTTTATTGACAAGAGATGTGGTCATAACAGGCAGGGTCAAACAGTGGCAAACCGGTATAACATGGGCGAGACAAAGAGTAAACAGGGACAAGCGTGGGTCGACGATCGGCGAACAGTATCCAAAGGGGCGAGACAGGAGAGGTAATCCAAAAGGTCAGTGATATTCCAGGCAGGGGAAAACACAATCCGACAAAGGCAAGACTAGGAAAACTAACGGGGCTATGTAGGGCAGCGATAATGCATACAATACTCGGCCCTGACTGAAGGAAAGTCCAGGGTTTAAATAGAGTGTGTGATCAGATGTGCGTGTGATTAGTGCAATGAGTGATTGGTGACAGCTGTGATCAGTAATGGATGATGGGAGTTGGAGTCCATTGTGATGTGTGGTGTGAAAGTCAATGTGGTGAGCGAGTGACCTCTGGTAGTGAATGAACGGAAGTGCAGACCAGATTTGTGACAAAAACCACCCAACGATTGGCCTGTTTTAATTGTATATGACGATTCTATGACTTAAAAATACACTTGTATGCAAGTATGTTAAAAACCAAAGCAAAAACTAAAGTCTAATTTAGTTTCTTTTCAGTCATGTATCTTTGAAAATATCTAAAATTCAGTAGCAATGTATAGCTTATCTTAAGATGCAATAAAATGTCTAATATCTCTTTTGTAGCTCAAAATGTCTCAGTAGCCTACTCTGTTCTTCCAGAAGAACCATCTTGAGGTTGAACAATGTAGTTCCGTCTGTCTCTGAAGTTCCTGTTATTCTGTTTGCCGGTGATTGTCGACACAAACTGTCCTCTCTTAGGCTCAAACTGTCAGGGTTCTGTCAGAGCCCTGACGCTCCCGTCTTTTCCTGTTTTATGTGGGTGCGCACTCGAGCCGTGCGCTCTCTTGTCTGCGTGCCTTGTTTTGTGTTGGAGCGTGGTGTTCGGATCCCGGCACTCATGTCTTGAGTTTCGGTTTTGTGTCGGGGTTCGGACACTCGCGCTCCATGTTCTGTCTTGTTGTGTGAGCGTGCGGTCTCGAGTTCGCTCAGCCGCACGCTCTTTGTCCGCGTCGTTGTGTTTTGTGTTGCACGCAGTTCGTGTTTTTATCGGCTGCGTGCATTCATGTTATGTCTTGTGCTGTGTGGCACGCAGCTTGTGTTTTTCATTGGCTGCGTGCTTTCATGTTGTCATGTCTTGTGTGAACGCGCGGCTTATGAGTATTCTCATTAGCTGCGTGTTCGTGTCCTGTTTAGCACATGGCTGGTGATTTGTGTTGCTGGCCATGTGCTTGTTTTTGTTTTGTGTGAGCACATGGCCTTTGTCTTAGTTTATGTGTGCCATGTGCTCTCATGTCAATTGTCTTGACCCCACCCATCTTGTTTCCTGATTATTGGTTATTTGCCCCACCTGTTTTCCTCGTTACCCTCCTAATTTGCTGCCTTTATAATCTCCTTGTGTTTGATGTCCTGGGCGAGTTCGTCATCTATATTCCTGTGGATGTGTCCTTGTGTTTGCCTTGCCTTGCCTTGCCTTGCCTTGCCTTGCCTTGCCTTGCCTTGCCTTGCCTTGCCCCTTTCCCCTACGGGGTAGTTTGGTTTGTTTTATTTTTTATTATTCAATAAAAGCCCATTCTCCTGCACCACTGAGTCCTCGCCTCATCCCTTCACCCCTACCCTGACACAAACCTCTCAGTGAAGGTTGCCGAAACTGATCTACGAAAACACAAAAACAAGAGAACGGAAAACAGAGTCTGCCCTTTTTGAAAAGCAAAATTCTTAAAACTTCCTTGGAATTATTTTGATTCCATTATAATGTCCAAAGATAAACAAAGACCATAGAGACCATTTGGCTGGTGACTAAACTGTAGTTCGGTGTAAGCTAATCATTGTAGTCCCCCATCCCATATCTTCATCATGAGGTTGGCCCTCAAGGATCTTCCTCATGACTCCTTCCTACAGCATTTCCCCCAGGCTCGTTCAAAATGAATGAGCTAATTCACAATGTATCCATCTGTTTTTCCATAATAATTCTACATCTCCTACATCTGAACGGCAGGGTGGCTAATAAAACAACTGTTTACCTCGGCACAATGCAATGTCTGTCCTCTGCTCTGGAGGTGGTTTTCATGCATCCAAACCCCGGAATTTTAGTCCTTTTTTGCTGTTTTAGTTAAAACCATTCAATATATCAGTTTTTAGACAGCAGTGCCTGTTGATAGTGAAATTCTGTCAACAATTACCAAAACATCCTAATGACCCTTGCATTTCATAACAAGTTATATTATCACATTAAAATTCACAAAACAGCCCTGAGGGTGCAGGTTTTCCCCAACTAAATAGAATAGAGTTGACAAATTGTGTTTTTAACATCACACATTCATTAACTTCTTCCGCATTTCCTAAAGTCCCTTTTCCCATATTGTTTAAACATGAACACATTTAAAACACCTAAGTGTCCGACACAAACTGTGTATCTATGTGACCAGATAAAGAAGCAAGGTTCAGAGTCTATTATCTATCTAATAATTTAGATCCGATTTAGACTTTTAGTGTGTTGTTACCTGCCTTGCATTCTCCATTATCCACAAATGATGAACAGTGTAGAAAATCGAAATCAGATGTGTTCTAGCAACTCACAGCAGCTAGATGTTACTGTATACACCCTATTGAATCAAAATCTTTCAAAATCTTTGCAAAGACTGGTGATGAAATAGCTGTTACAAATAAAATAGCAAAGAAAATAGCTAGTAGCATTGACCAAAGCCAATTCGCAGTGTCACTAAAAACAATTGTTGTTCTAGAAATCTTTCAAATGACCAGTTTCTCATGTCATTGAACCTTTGTAAAATAACCCAATGAAATGGCTCCCTCTCAGAGCCTGAGACAAGATGATAATTTCACACTGAGCTGAGAAACTTAGCCTTCTGTTTAATCTGACAAATATCTTTTAACCGCTTCAGATTTTCTGTTGTCACTAGGTTACCTGAGATCACCTTTCTGCGCTGTGATTATATATTTAGCTACTATTCATCAAGTATTACTGCTTCTGCTTTTTGATCTTAAAATGCTCTTCTAATTGTTCTATCAAAATGAATTGTGTCATCATTTAGCTTCACTTCTGATTCCTCCATAACTGTAGAAATTATATCATATCTGACCCATTAGCTTTGCTACCCATGGTACTGAATTTCGATGAAATGTCAAACAGAACACACTCACACTGCCTTGCTGCAGTTTAGCCAGAGGAAGACGCCTGCAGGAATCGTCTTTGTCCTCACTTGTTGGTCTGGAGTCAGTAGCCCAGCGGTCTGGGACAATCCATCCTCTGGTCATGCGAGAAACAATCACAACTCTGACTCTTATGGAGATAAAAACTCAGTGTCATTCCATCTTGCCGACTACGACAAAATGTTACATCATGTCTCCATGCCAGAAATATCAGATCCAGCCCCGGATGCCAGATCCTGTCAAAAAATACTTGTTTTGTATTAACAGTCTTCTATCAGCCAAGAAGTTGACTGAGCAAAGGCAGAGAAGAGCAGAAGCAGGAGATGAAGAGTTTATTGAATAATCTTAGTTGTGTATGATTCAGTGCTAAGACTTTGTCTGACCAGCACAAATCCAACAAGTGTTATTATACTACAAGGAATAGAAATGGAAATGTACTTCTTCACAACAACATCCCGTGACATTAAAAACCTTGAAATGGAGACATTTTCTTATCTCTTACTCATGAAGACAAATAGCCCTTCAAATCACACATTGTAAGACTAAATAACAATGTAATATAAAAGTAATACTATAATATAAATGACTAATCAACGAATAAACCAATGAAATGAGTATAGAAATGGTTATTATAAATAATGATTTAATGGAATAATAAAATGATGAATGAATGAATGGAGAATAAACGAATATAAAAGAAAGGAAGTAAAACACAACACAAATGTATGGTTGCTCTCTTGAAGAAACAGTTTGCATTTGAGGATCCTCAGATCCTTCAGCTTGGATCTAAATCATTCATCCACCATAGCTTTATTCTTTTCGTCTTTTGTCCTCATAATTGTAGCCTGTTCATAATTGTAGCTTTCAGATTTCTTACAAAATTAGTACATCTTTTCTATGATGGACATGTTTTTAATTTCTGAATTAGTAATGAGTAATTTTGATATTTAATTTGGGGTGTAGAGTCAACAATGTCTGGGTAGTTTAACTGTATGGAGGTAAAAAGGAAAAAGTTATTTGAAAAAATTAGCAGTGAAGCAATTTTGTTTTAAAAATTGATTTTCTAAAAATTTAGAGATTGAGTACAAAAACAACTTGACCCAGAACACACACACATACACCTCAAATGTAAGGGAAGTATTTTAGTAAATTCTAATTAACCAATTTTTTGTTATTAGAGTTAATAGATCATACTTTATTGGATCATTTCAGAAAATTTTCAGAAGTGTATGAAACCAACTTGAATAAATTATATGATGAACATGAAATCTAAAACTTCTCATCATTGTCTCCATCCTCAGCCTCTTAGGATGCATTGCAAAAGCTGTGCCTTAGTGACCAGCTCTGGTCACATGACCGGAAGTGGTCGAGGTGCGGATATTGACCGTAAGGAGTGTGTCATCCGTATGAATGATGCCCCAACACGAAGCTACCAGAGGGATGTGGGCCAGCGAACGAGCCTGCGTGTGGTCGCACACTCCAGCATGCAACGTGTGCTACGAAACCGCCTTGAGCTACTCAACTCCAGCCAGAACACCTTCTTTATCTTCTGGGGGCCTGGAAACTACATGCGCCAAGACGGTAAAGGCCTTGTCTACAACAACCTGCGTCTGCTGAAGCAGGTGATGCCTAAACTACAGGTGTACGTCATCTCGAGGCTAAAGATGCTGCATTTTGATGAGCTCTTTAAGAAGGAAACAGGGAAAGATAGGTGAGGATGGTAATGTTTCTTTGTGTTAGCTTGCCTAATCGCATTATCTCTCTTGATTTGTACAATTCTCTACAAGATACTGTAGGAACTATTCACAGTACTTTGTTGGACTCCTGCAGATCCTTTTTGTATTCAGGTCATACAGTAATTACAAAATGCTAAAATATTTGGACCTTTTTATGAAAAGTACAAAAAACGACTTGACCAAGAAAGTCTTCATAATTATGACTTTTAGGAATTTTGAAATTTGTAAAAAATACCTTAAATACCAACATGAAACTTTAAAACTGTTTGCAAAACATTATTAGTTGTGTACACTCAGGTGTATTCAAGATGTATTTATTTTAGTAACTTTTAATTAACCACTTGAATTTTTTAGTTATTGGAGTTATAAGATCATATCATATTATTAGATTTTAATATATGAATATATAAATAATTTATTATTTGCATTATTTTAATCAGTAAATTAAAAATGTAATTGACTAGTTTAAATGAACAGATCAATCAATAAATAAACTAGAAACTATATACTTTATTTTATAAGAACTTACTATAGTATCATTGTATTTGTAAAACCAAATTAGCAAATTTAAAATGTAATTGATTCATTTGAATTAATTAATGATAAACAAATTAATAAATAAATAAAATGTGATTATCTATCTAGATTTTGTATCATTTGCTGAAAAACATTGTAGAAACTATATACTTTATTTAAATATAAACTAAAAAATACAAAAATGTATATAAAATTATCTACATTTATATATGAATATATAAATTATTTGTTATTTGCATTATTTGAATTAAAATTGTAATATATTTTTTATTTTGTAATTTAGCTGAATTATTAAAAAAAAAAAAAAACTAAAAAAAATAAATAATTTTATTTAAACCTGAAGTGTGTAATTTTATTAACTGTATCAGCCATTGATCAGACAAACAGGTTTTTGATCCACAATGTTTTCAGTTTTCAGGAGGATAAACCCTCATCTGGTAAACATATATAGTAGTTAACTCTGAAAATTAAAAATATATATTTCCAATTATTCTCAAAAGAATAATAAAAAAGGAAAAACTGGAGGAGCGTCATTTAAAGAGAGGCGGGGGTGTTAACTAATGTGCAGACCACCAGAGCCTGCTGGAGGCTTGATATCACTGGCCCACAGGGCACACGGCTTGGCATCAGTGCAGATTAAGGGTTAGTAGAGGATCAGTGCCAGCTGGAGACAGCTGCCAGCTGGGATGTACCCAATCAGACACAAACTGCTCAGGGCAAAATGCTCACATGTTCTTAAACTCTTGAGTTTCTTCTGTCTGTTTGTGGATCTTTTATCTCCTTATATTGCTCTTATCTCAATCCATCTCCCATTGTGAGTCATCTAAGCAGTCCATTCAAACTAAAACAATGTAAACACCAAATATGGATCATGTGACACTGAAGTAATGGCTGCAGGGAATAGGGAACAGTGTTGTTTGATCATCACAGCTACATAGATGTGCTCTTTCTCTCTTGTGCTATTCAGAAAAAGGTCCAATTCATGGCTCAGCACGGGTTGGTTCACGATGGCGATCGCTGTGGAGATTTGTGACAGAATCGACGTCTATGGCATGATTCCTCCTGAGTTCTGCAAGTGAGACTTTCTTTTCCATATTCACCATAATGCTGTTGGATCACCGTTTGTGTATACCGTGCTTTCATTCAAACCTCATTGTATATTGGTGGTTTATGACAATTTCAGTTACACATGTGACTGTTCTTCTCAGGTCGCCCAACCTCGAGCCATCAGTGCCGTATCACTACTATGAGCCTGCGGGGCCAGATGAATGTAAAATGTATCTCTCCCACGAGCAGGGCCGGCACGGCAGCCACCATCGTTTCATCACTGAGAAACGTGTCTTTGCCAACTGGGCGCGTATATTCAACATACACTTCCATCAACCAGACTGGAGACCGGCACCTGTTACAAAAAACAGCACAGACTCCTGAGGTTCAAACACTGGGGTGTTTCTCGGACTCAGAACCTCTGTGTCCTTTTGAGGACAAAACTTGAACATTTGAACAGGAACACATTATGAATAAAAGCTTATGATGATGTTCCTTGTAGAGGATTGAAAGAGCAAGGTTCAATTTCGCTGAGCATTTTAATTGCAAAAGCTGCACTGAATAAAAATGTTCAAAGATTATGTTAAATGTGATAAGAACAAACAGTTTATTATTCACATTACTAATTAATTGTAACAGTATGATCCACATTGGTTCGTAATTTAGAAAACTGGGTTACTGTATAATTATATCACATTTTCTGTTTCCAGAAATTACTAGTTTGATATCTAGGCCATATTGTTCTCTGTGTGTAATTTCATTTAAATTATACATAGAGCCTGGAGAGTGTCAAGCACATAATGTTACAAATTTCTTCTCTCAGTGGCATCCAAAGAGAACCATTTGCTCATTCATTCATTATGCTTTTTCCAAATGACACTTTTATCATAGGGCCTCATTAGATTTGTCAGATTTAGTTTTTGTACATGTAAATATAGCTGTAAATATAGCTTTATGCTAATACTGTAATGTTCTCAGTAGTTCAAGTCTTTACTCTAAATAATAAAAAAAATATTTTTTCTCCTTTAACCAATTTTATTTCTTTCTTCGTCATATTGCTACATATATTTAATATTTCTTGACACATTGACATTAACTAGCTTTAGTGAGTCATATGCTGACACAAGCCGCGCTGATTGAAAATATTAGTTAAAAATGTCCTATTCAAACCGCAGCTGGGTTTGCTTGTGTTTTGAACTATTCATTTAAAGAATCAACAGGTAAGATTAATTTGTTCATTAATCAGATTAAGATGGTTGTGATGCATGTTTTTGACCTCTGCAATGGTCTGTGACACACTTGTGGTGCACTATGCGAGAAATATATAAATACAAGTTATGCCCACCAACAAGCTTTTTAATGAAATTAGAGAATTATATAACAAATATCAGTTTGCATTATCAAGCAACATAAACTGTTTTTAGTACAGATAACATAACTGAAACATTCAAGTTACAAAAACAAAGGTCAACAATCTATCCATAAGACCTTAAAAAGTGTAATTTTCAAATGCTCATAACCGTGTATGTCACAAAATGATTCCCGATAAGACATAAAGCATTTACATCGACGGTTCCCAATACAGACATTTAGACTTTTTGAATATTAATGCGCCCTGGCACAAATGCTGAAACATTCCCACGTTACCAAAACCGCCAACTCTGACCATGACAGCATGACCTTTCGAGTGAGGGAGAGCTGTCTTTGTGTTTTTTGCAATTCCACGCTGCTCTTCCTTCAATTCCCATTACAAGGTTGTGTGAGAGCATATCGACTTGCTGCCTGCAACGCTGTTCATTTTACCTTTACAGCTGGAGGTTGGGGCCAATGTGGAATGCTAATGGTGTGACATTCTGTGTTCTTGCTCAGCTTTTGGGAGCTGCTCTGGTCTAATGGGATATCATGCTATGAGTTCTGCTTATTCGCAGTGGCCGGCGAATGTGCCTAGCACAACAACGACTGTCCCTCAGGAAGTCTAGGGAAATTGGAGAGCTTTAAAGGACGCGGGAGTCTGTAAATGAGGCTGGCCTTTGATTCAGCTCTGCTGGCTGCTACTGTAATCAGTCACCCGAGGCAACACCGTGATTACGGATGACCTTGGATCAGGCAGAAGGCCTGAATAAAATAAACGTGTGAGAGACGTTTCGACTTGGATCCGTCTTGCATTCTCAGTTTTTTTATTTTTTTAACCTGCGGAGTTTACAAATGTCCTCTGCTTTACACAATATCTCAATATATAAAATATGCCGTAGAATGCTTTAACAAAACATTACCATGTATAATATCAGTATGTCATAAATAGGCTATTGAACCTCATTTTCTAAACATAAACAGATTTTTTTAAAGATTGATAAATTGTTGACTCAAGGTCAGTACTGCCATCTAGTGGTGGCACTGTCAGTACACATTCCCGCTTTTCTAGTTGTAACAGTGCTTGTCTATTCAGGGCTGCATTGTAATTTACAGCAGTAACAATGTATAAATCTAATAACAATAATCTAGTAATAATTTCAAGCCCATAGGCAGGGGGGGTTCGGGTGGTTCGAACGAACCCCCCCTCACTGCCAAAGGTCCAGAATTTAAGTCGTTTTTTTTTTCATGTGATTATTGTCATCATTGTTTTAATCAATGCTTGTGACAAATATTCTGGGTTGCTGTTTCAAATTAATATGACACATTATTGTAGCTGGACGTATGTGTGTGTGCCGCGCGTGCAGTTCAGAGAGAGTTCTCGCAATACACTTTTCAAAGCAACGGTGAAGAAGCATCGCCTCTGAATGATGGGGGGTAGGGGTTATATATATATTTTTTAATTAAAATGATTTCTATATTTTATCCACTCAATAGTCTACAATATAATAGCCATATAAACGTAGCGTAATTATAATAATAAAACATAGTGGGATATTCAGTGATATTGGCTGTGCAATATCGACTTTTGTGATTGGCCAATACCGGCAGACTGGAGCCAATGGAAATGCTTCTCCTTCGGTGCGCGTCTTATTCCTCTGAGAACTTCAAAGCAGACCGCTTGAGGTAAATTATCTGGAAGAATACAGAGGTAAAAATTCAAAATGTGGAGGTTTGTTTTATTATATATGATAGACTGACAGTTAAGTAACACAACTAAGGGATCTGTTCAACTGAATATTATCACGATTTCAAATGTTACATTGCATTTATAGTTTAATAAACAAGTAGCCTAATATGTAGTCACTTACCATTTAGACGCAATATTGACGTTTTTGTTCTATTTCACCAACGAAAAAAATTACAGAAGAAAAGCAACACTCAGCACGGTGTTTTGTTATTGAATGATTTATCATTTTGAACGAATCTTTTAATGAATGACTCAATGATTCATTTATTAAGACGGTCACTTGCCGCCACCTATTGGCGGTTTAGTTTCATGTTTAAAAGTAGGCTATCGTCGTTGTTGTTGTTGTTGTTGTTGTTGTTTTTACATTTGTTTAAACATCAATCTCATAAATTATTTATTACAGTTGTAATCTTGCAGTGTAAATTATTTAATTTGATTGATAACAGCCCTTAATATTAAAACTGAATTTGATCAAATGTAAGAATTTGACATGAAAGATAAAGCTTAAAAAGATAAAGTAGCCTAGAAATAAATAATTTTTAACCTTTAATATTAGAATGATGTACCAACTGGGGTTCCTTATGGTTTACAGCATTAGTTGAGAGATATTTTTTTCTTTGAAGAAATTTGCTATGTACTGTACCTGATAGGCCACAACTTAATCAATATTGAATCAAATTGTGTCAATAAATGTTTTCTTTTTATTTATTTTTTAAATAAATGTATTGAAGCAAAATGTTTCTTGTCAGAATGCACCAAAATGCTTCATTTGGTTAAAATCATAAACATAGTCTCATGGGGGACAATGCCCCAGACACCCCTACAACAAATTACTTCGTAAACATGTCACCTTTTTCAGCACTTTTGAGTTTGCAAGTCTGTAGTATTATTTACTATGATTTACCATGTTTCTAGCGTGATTTACATTTACATTTATGCATTTAGCAGACGCTTTTATCCAAAGCGACTTACATTGCATTCAAGTTACAGTTTTTACATTTTATCAGCTCTTGCTTTCCCTGGGAATCGAACCCATGATCTTGGCGTTGCTAGTGCCATGCTCTGCTATTTGAGCTACAGGAAAGATTTACCATGATTTACCACATTGCTAGCAATTGTGTGAAGTGTCAGTACAAATGAAGTGATAAACCCTGTGAGACTGTTATGTCTGTAGCGTTAATGATCCGTTCTGAGCTCATGGGTAGCATAAAGGTGCGTGCTGGTGATGCTGAGTGTTTTTTATGCGTGTCATTTATTTATTAACTGTTATGAGTTTATTTTGCACCGATTCACTGATAGTGTGAGGATGTATGACGTCACGAGTGTGTACTAGTTGAGTGAAGTTGGATGTACATACATCTAATGAATGAAATTGGAGTGTTTAGTCAATGACAAAGCTTCAAAAAAAGGTGTTTTGACTGTTTTTATGTCAGGCGGTACAACCAAATAGTGAAGTATTTGAACCTCATAATTAAATACAAAAGGAGGAGAAAAACTGCAAAAAGGTCCACTTTTTGAAAAAAAAAGAACCCCCCCTTTCAATAGGCTGGCTACGGACCTGAATTTTATATATAAACTTCACATTTATTCAAACGTGACATATTTTGCTACACCGTCAGTAATTATTTTGCACATAGAATCTTTTTTCTTTGAATCTCCATTAAATAAATAAATAAAAGGAAAGCTTTTTAGACAGAAAATAAAACATATAAGGGGTTGCGGTTCATAATCCTGAGAAACTAATTACTAATGAGTTATCTTATTTATACTTTATTATTTTTATTTTTAATTATCTTTATTTAAATTATATGTATACTCAGGGCTGGAAATGGGGCGGAGGGGGACGTTTCATTTCCAACTGGTTAGGTGTATTTGGAAATTAAAGTGATTTCTATATTTTATCCATTCAAAAGACTGCGAAACCGATCCCAGTTCTGCATATAAACGTAGCGCTGTGTTTATGGTTCGCTGCGCAATGCCTTCTTTTGCCATTTAATACCTGCAGACTGCAGCCAATAGAAATGCTTCTCTACCGCCGCGCGTCCTGCTCCTCACAGCACAGACCGTGAAAGCAGACTGCAGTTGTTGTCAGTCATTGTAACAAACAAAGTGTAGAGATGATGTAAATAATATATTCAGTGTGCAGTGTAGAGAGCTTCATTCATTAAAATGGAAATTTGTGAGATGAATGGAGGGTGACAGCTTTTTAATGATTATAACAGTTTTATACATTTTTATTTTATACAAAAGTTAATATAAAGTGACTTACATTTTAGCAACACTGTTGTCTATTTTGCTCTATTTCGTCAACAAAAATATAGTTAAAAAACGAAGTCACAGCTGAGCCTCTGCGCAAGTCTTTGACACAGCACTGTTTCGTTTATGAATGAATCTTTGCTTTTGAACAAATCTAGTGACTCAATGATTCAATGACCTATTCATAAAGAGAGTCACTTGCTTCGTTCCTAAATGAATCAGCCGTTTGAACGAATCGATTGAATGAATGATTCATTGACAAAGACAGTGACTTGCTGCCACCTACTGGCGGTTTCTGTTTCATTTTTAAAGTATAAATTGAGTCATTTAAATTTCTATATTTAAAACATTAATCTAATAACATTGTTATTATGAGATGCATTAATGCCACCTCTGAGTCTTGTCAAAAATTTCTTAAATTCTGTAAATATTCCTTAATGCCACATTTGTGCTCTTCTGTGCCATGCAAAGATGAATTGTTGATGCTGATTTCATTCTTCCTGATTGTTATTGTTATATCTTATCATTTTAATTGAATTTATTGTTTAGTTAAAAATTTTTGATAATTTTATAAATCTAAATTTTTTTTATATTTAAAAAAAATAAAAAACTTCAAGGAGTCAAATATCAATAGGAAGGTTAATTTCTGGGTCATTCCTGGGATTCGGTAATATTTCAGTCCCCCAGAGTTTCTAAAGTGGTGGTTCACCAAAATGAATTGTTAGAAGCTTTTCACAAAACTTTGGGATGGCCATTATAATTAATAAAAATAATTACTGCATTTTTATATTTTTAGCATTTAGCATTAAAATAATGTCGTATACAGTATCTATCTTGAACCAAACATTTTGTCATGTCCCTGAGTTTGTACTTAGAAAATTATTAACAAAATGTGCATAGTGTCTGTGATTTTGGGCAACAATGTAAGCATTTACTTGTGTTCCTTTCTTGAAAAAAATATTTTTCTAAAAAAATGCAAAATATTTGATAAAAAACTGTAAGTTTGTAAAAGTTATGTAAAGTTATGTCTTTCAGTCTGAACTCAACCCCGTCACACTAACCATTCTACGCCCATAATTTAGTCTCCACTCATATGTGACTTCATCCAGGTCTCTTTTAAATAGTGGTGCAGAAAATGGTTAGTATAGTATCATACTTCTTATTCATATTTTTGAGGCATGTTATGGTCAGGAAGGGTACTGTCAAGCTTAACAACTCAGCACCGTCATATAAAATTAAGTTGGAAAATGATTACTTTTTCAACATTTTGTTTTAATTCATAAGTATATGCAATGTGTTTATTTTATTGCTGCCATATATGGTCTAGTCTCCTATGCTACATGAGCAGCAGTGGCCACAACCCCGTCACACTCAACCCCATCACAAATATATGTATTTCGCATTGTTACAGGGTTGTAAACTTGTGACAGGGTTGAGTTATTTGCTTCATTTATTAATAATTTGAATGAAAAAATATAAAATAGTCATGGTTTCAGTAAATATATATATACTCCAAAATCATGACAACTCATATTTTTGTTTGAAATAGAATTTTTGACATAACATGTCCACTTAAACGTGGACAAGCATCATACATCAGAAATTGCGCCCACATTTGCAGCAGAAAGACAATGTTGGCCATGCAGATATGTAGACCCAGAAACAAGGGGACACTATGAGAGACAAACAAATCTAAAAATGTAAATTTAAGGCAATGTATCCCTTCAAATGTGTTTCAGTCTTCAACCCCATCAGAAAAATATAGGGAAGAAAATTAAGAACAAGCGTATTTCTTGCTGATTACCATCTGACATGTTAAGGGCTAAAACAATAAAATTGTGGTTTTAGTTAAAATGTTAAATTAAAAATATTTTTTACAAAAATAAAGAGACTGTAGACACACAATTTGTGTATTTTTAGCTTCAGTCCTATAAAAATGTGAAAATGTGCTCCTGAAAAGAAATGTAAGCATAGAGTCCTCAAGAATGTAATATTAAAAACTAATTGCAAACGTTTTTGCGAAGTAATATGTGCAAATTCACACACAAGGTATCTTTAATTTGGCCAGAATTGCAGGTGCTTGTCTAAATATACAAGAAGGTTTAGAGAAAATATTAAATAAGTTGTTAATAAATGTTATTATAGATTATAAAGTGTTTTATAATTAAATACATCCGAAAGGTCATCTAAAATGTCCATTATTAACCCCCCCCCCAGAGAAATAAATAGAAGGCTATTTAGAAATTAAAAACTCTTAAGGGTTTGCGGTTGATAATCCTGAGAACCAATTACCAATGAGTAATCTTATATACGCCTTTCTTTTATATATATATATATATATATATATATATATATATATTGTCATTCAATAAGGTTCATCACAAATAAATACATAAATTCAGACGTCACCGATTGGTTGCGTTGCGGAAGTGCGTCACATTGTTTACAACGCAAACGGATACGGGTTATTTGTAGGCGTCAGCGTTGCCGTGAATTCCTTAGCGTGACATAACATCGACCGCAATGTCTGTTTTATCTGCTTATGTATTATGTTAATGTGTCACATATTCAAAGCGAGTTAGAGCATCGCAAACAAGGTTAGTCTGCTATTCATAACTGCAAATTTACGTCACTGCACTGAAATAAAGTCACGAGTTAACCAAATGCATCTATATTTTAGGAGCTACTATATATGAAATAAGGCGTTCAATACAAAAATGTTCCTGTTCTTGATATATGATTTGAAAATACCATTGTATCGATTCGTTTAGTTAAATTTTTTGTTACCGTTGAGTTACTAAACAAATTTAAAATACCACAGACCTGAAGTATTTATAATACAACATATGCCTAATATTGAGGACACTAACGTTAAATGTTTTTGCAAATATTTTGCAAGACAGTGTTTAAAATATAATGTAGTCAAATATATCATAAAAATATCACAAATCACCTAGTCAAGATAATGTATCTCAATAAGGTTTCTTTGCCACTGTTGATGAAGTAACACTGTGTTCTATGTCATAAATTTCATTTTCGGTTTCACAGAAAAAACGGGTATTTCATACGGAAAGCCAGACGCTGTCGTTCAGTGTAAGTTATGACAATGTTGAGCAGTAAATCCAACGAGGAGATCAGATGGATGCTGGATGATTATGGAATAAAACATGGTCCTGTGGTAGGTAAGTTAATAGTCACTGTAATCAAAACGGGATTGTTGCATACTATTGTCTTTTTTTAAATTTTATATATATATATATATATATATATATATGTTTTAATAAGTTTTTGTATTTTATTGTTTTCATTTTAATTGTGTTTTGTCATTTTTTTATGATGTTACATAAATTTAATTCATTTTAATTTCAGTTTTATTTGAGCTGTTTTAGTACATCAAGTTAAAAAATAAATGTAAATGGCGAGTGTTGCTTTGGTAACTAGCTGAATTTTTTTAATTCTTTATTTCCGTTAACGTTTATTGTACTTCCAAGTAACCTTAGCCTTAGTTTACTATAATAATTCTGGATTGTTTTTTTTTATTGTTCTGCATATGATTTGTGTATATTAATTTAAACAGATTCCACAAGAGCACTTTACGAGAAGAAGCTGAGAGAAGCCATGACTAAACACAGAAGAACCAAAGCTCAATCCGACAGGACATTTTACAGGGAGGAGGGTAATTCAACACAAAACACGAGAGCATCTAGTTGTAATGTCATATTACACCAATGACTTGAACTGATTACACTTTTGCCTTACAGAGGATGTCACCTTTCTTCAGCATCGCAGACCTGTGAGTACCAACACCTGTTAAAACTAGTTTCAGACTTGTTTCCATGAGTACATGAATAATGTTGCATTTGTGTTCATTTAGCAACGATGCGATGATGTGATCGACAGGTAAGTCAGTCTGAATATTATAGCAGTTTAAATCATGTTATGCTAAAATACTGAAACTAACAAGCCCCTTTTGTTTTATTAGAACGTGGTCTGATTATAGAGGGATAGACTACACAGATGAGTAAGATGGCTTTTTTTGTGTAGAATTATACTGAAAGTGTGTCACCATCAGGGGAATTATTATTATTTTTATTAATTGAATGCATTAATTGTTTTTGAAGGCCTGCCATATATAGGACTCAAGCTCCTTACCATAATATATCACAAGCAAGAAACTTGCCGCCAGAATCTCAAATCCAGAAAACACCAGAGAAAAGTTCAACACGCTTAGTCCCAGTCTGGCTACAGTTTTTAGTGTTTCTGATCGTATCTGGTCTTCTGTACTTGGTTTTTATAAATATGGAGTCAGCAGAGCCTGTCAAAAGACTGATGTAGCCCTTCTTTGATTAAACTGAATGTTACATTTCAAAAACTTGCAAATATCCAGCACAATAGATGTGATTTTTAACATATTGTAGTGCTTTAACTTCTTAAATGTTGGTTACTTTGTGTGTGATGTTTTATCAAAGTAATAGCCTAACACTGCTCATTTGTGAAAATGAAGGAAGTGGGTGCTACAGGATGCACCTGTTGAAAATATTATTTTTATGATGTTTTATTTTGTTCCTTGGTCAAGATACAATAATTGTCCATTGTAATGCTGCAATGCATTTTACAGTACTGTTTTTAGCCATTTCTTGGGCTCATAACAGTTTGGTATATCACAATTTGACTACTACTAGAAATTTGTTTGAATTACATAAACATATTTTAAAGGGTAAAGTTACTGAATTTAGTGTTTATTATTTTACAATAGGTATAAGCTATGTCTGCAAGTATTTGGGTCATACTCTGAATTATATGTATTTGAATATGCTGGTGCCAAATGATATGAATGCCAGAAATGATTGCTTCTGGTCTTTTGTGATTTAAAAACTACAGGTTTTATTAAAAGGAACCTTTTAGATGCATCTCAAATGATTTTTTTTTAACAGTAAAAACACTATGCATGTCAAAATTGTGATTTTTGTTTTTAATGGTAAAATAAAAGTCTACAAATTGTATTACACGTACCAAAAACTGCAACAAAACAACCATTAACTCTCCACATTACAAGACATGGATGTAACAGGAAGTGACAGCTGTGTTTTTGCACAACTTTGTTTAATATTATTTGAGCATTTTGCTCATTTACTATTGTTTTTATGGGTACAAAACTTATAAATGCGAACTGAACAAGCCTATCTGGGTTTCAAATCTTTCAGTTTACATATGACTCGGTTACATTTAGAAACATTTTGCTTTTCCTTTTTAAATACGGAGTGTATATACTTTACTGAAGTGTTCTTGGCTTCACTAGACAATAGTAGTGCTGCTTAAAATATTTAGTGTATGCCTATAATCCAATCTACAACTCTTATTACTATTACTGTTATTAATTATTGTTTATATTTGTAAATACAGGGATCATTTCCTTACTGATCATTACGGTTTTAGAAATGTGTCTGAGAATTTGTTCTTTTGTCCGTGTAAGCATCACATCAGATCTAGTGTATAATGCGTTTAGAGAGCCCACTTTCATTTCATAAAGAACAAATGAACAATAATAATACTTTCATATAACTGTAGTGACCTAATGTGATAGAGGTTGTTCTTAGGCTGTCTGTCCCACCTGTGATTAACCAAACATAAGAACTGTAGTAGAAAAAACAATAAATATATCTTTTTAAATTATAAAGCCCCATGAAGAATACAAAGAAACACAAGAAAAAACCCCCAAAACATTTCACAGTTTTACAGTCTTTACCTGCAACAATATGGGAAGACCTCGGGATGGGTCAGACATGGTACCTCCAAAAACTAAAAAAGCCCTTTTTAACCTTGTTAGTGCAACATATTGTGTTGTAATGTAACCCCTCTTCAAGTCTAGTGATGTCAGCATTTACTTTCAAAGAAAAAATCTCCCATCTCCAGTAAAGAAAAACCTCCAACCAATGACAATCGAAATGTTTCTCTGTAACTGACAGAGAATGGCAGATAGTAAGAAATGGTGGTTTCTGTGGTTCTTCAAACTTAGATCTTCCCTTTGGTTTGGACAAGCCACTGAAACACCAACAAGTGACCAGTTTCTATTTGCTGAAACAAACAAAAAAACATATACAAAAATCAGTGCACAGATGTTACTTTCTTATATTATGCCTTCATTACTTTCTGATTCGTTGTCCGGTGCCAAGTCTTAGTGCTTGTTGCCACAACAGATATACAATTCACAACTTGTCGTGTTGTGCCTGATTAGGAAGAAACTAGCCCTCATTAAAAAAAAACAAAAAAAACAACAACTCGCATTACCTTCTTTTTGAACTCCCATTACTTGATTGTCAAGGCAATGTATGTGTTGTCAACACCTGTAATAAAAATATAACCTGTCAGTATAGGAAACACAAATTATTAAATATTTTTTGAATTCACAGTTACTCACAGGTCCTGCTCTCTCGCTCCAGTTCAGTGGGTTTGCTCACTCTCTTGCAGTACACTTTGGCAACAATCAGAATGGCACACGTGGCCACCACAAACGTCAAACTGGACACCAGTAAACTGATGAACACCGGGCTCATCACCGGATCCACTTCTGAGATTTCAATAAAACAGCAAACCAAATTAATGTCCTTAAAGTTGTAATAAAACTGAAATAGCGACAGATTACAGATTCTTCAGTATTTTGAAGTACATCCAAGAGTATGGAAGCTTGTTCCCGCCATGGAATAAAAAAGGCAATTGCAACTTTTTAATCTCAGTTTCTCTCTCAATTCAGACTTTTTTTTCTTAGAATTTTACATTTTTCAATTCTGTTTTTAATTTTTGTAAAAAAGGTAATTCTGACTTTATATCTCTGATTTTATTCTCATAATTATGAGTTCATATCTCACAATTCAGACCTCATGTCTCACAATTCAGACTTTTTTTTCTCTCATAACTCCAGTTCATCGCTCGCAATTTTTTTTTCCATAATTCGGAGTTCATATATTGCAATTCTGACTTTTTTTCTCCGAATTCTGAGTTTACATCTCATAATTCTGTGTTCTTGTAAAAAATGTAGTTGTGAATCTTGCAAAATAGTCTGACTTGTGAGATCAAAATTTGTACTTTATTTTGTGGTGGAAACAAGCGTCCATACGAGTGTAATGAATTATTGTAAAAAATAAAAAATAAAAGTTTAAATCAAACTTTTATTTTAAATTTTTGATTTATTTTTAGTTTAAAAAAAATAAATCAAAGAAACATACATGGATGAATATGCAACATTTTGGAAATAAATGCAATATAAAATGTGAAATTTCATTTCATGCGAACTTCAAAAGAACTGTTGCTTTTATACCGAATTACAGATGACCCTTTGAGCTGAATAGGGCTGTGTTTCCCAAAAGCATTGTAAGCTTAAGTTGAAGCTTACGATGATTTGGGAAACGCAGCCCGGATAATTTTAAACATCCCAAGTCCACCTGGGCTGGAAGCACACAACTCACCTCGAATAGAGATGGGTAAAGGCTGACTCTCCCTCGAGATAAATGTGCGCTCTCCAGTCTGGACCTTGTAGAGACAGCAGTAGTAGCCCTCATTATTGGACTGGGCATTGGAGAAGGTAAAGGTGACGGAGGGAGCGAGGGCTGGCAGAGAGTGCCGGACGGTCCCATTGGGCCTGATGAGCCGCAGCTGAAAGGATCCTCCTGGATACTGAGGCTCCGTGGAGCAGGTGACGTTAAAACTGTGGCCCCGGATGACCCAACCCGGCCGGGCCTCAGGAGACGTGTTGTACCAGATTTGGGGAGTGTGAATCTCCACTGAGAATAAGAAATAAAGGTCAGTCTGAGACTTTTAGCTCTTCAATATGAGTTTAGCAGCAGATGTGACTTACAGACTGTGATGTTAATGAAGTTGCTGTGTGGAGAAAATCCTGAGGGAGAGTTCCCCAGTTTGGAGTGTATCCTGTAGAGACAGCTGTAGCTGCCCTGATGGGAGATTTCTAAGTCTGACAGAGTCAGATCCACAGTCATTTGTCTGGGATCGACTCTCTGGGTCACTAGCGGAGTGTCCACACCTCTTTTGTACAGATGGAAATCAATGACAGACTGCCAGTATGGGGCAGTGCATTTAAAGTGAACGGCCTCTCCGGCTGAATAGGCGTAGAAGCGAGACTGAATTGACAAGGTGGGTGCTAGAAGTTTTCCTGGTTGGAGAAAAAAATTATGAACAATTACAAAAACACGGGATGCATAAAATAAATACAAATCTTTCAAACGCTCTTGTACCTGTGCACTCCACTCCAGCATCCTCACTGTGTGTACACACATCATCATTGAGGGTGCGTTCACACAGATCCAGGGCAAACTCGTCACCCGAGCATTTCACATTCCTCCACAGCACTCCTCCACCAGCCCGTCCGAAACGAGCACCGCCTGGAATGTCCAACACGAAGCCGCAGTCGAGCTCTCTACAAACCACTGTGGCATCCTCCAGATCCCAACCACGCTGGCACACGGTGCCCCACTGATGCCCATGACGCACCTCCACTCTACCCGAGCACCGCTCACCCGCTTTTTCATTCACAAGTCTGGTGATCGGGTCATCTGTGGAAATAATGGGAATGAACCAGTGTTCTTATCCTTAGCTGAAAGTAAAACTATTTCAACTACCAGAAATGATGACTAACAAACTAATAAAAATGACAAAAGCAGATAGCAAAATTACTAAAACTAAAATATAAAAATAAAGATAAAAAATAAAATATTAATAAATAATATAATTACATTATAATATAATTGCAAGCATATGAATTAATCAAATCCATATTTTTTTTATTATTATTCATCAGTGGCTTAGAATAGTGCTTTTCAAAGCCCCCCCCCCCCAAAAAAAACACTGAATTAATTAAAATTATGTTTTCTAATTAGACATAATTTTTTTCTTTTTAGTGTTTTTTTTTAAAACCTAAATATTTAGTGGTCACTATAGTCTATATCTTCCAGAGATCATTACAGTAAATTAATTTAGCATGAATTTTAATTTGAAAAGTATTTTCAGAATTTTATGCTTATTTCTCACACAGTATAAATAAGTCTCTATACATGAAAATAATCTGCTTTTATAATTTACGAAGGGGACCATCATATTTGAGAGTCCCTGACATATAAAACCCCTACTGTAGACAACACCATCAAGTCAATAACTCACCAAAGGCTTGAACATCTTCAACAGCAACGGTGCATCCTGTTAAAGAAGACAAAAGTTACGTTATACTCTTGACATATTCAATCTAAAATTCAGAAACATTTCGCATGTTTTTAGACTTTTTGGTTATTTGCAATTGTGCATGGATCAAATGTACCATGGTTGCAGCTGCTGACAATGTTCAGGTCTCCTATAATACATATTTTTAATAAGAAAGGAATACATTTTACTAACCAAGCATTACCAGGCCCAGAAGAATCCTCGACATTGTAGACTTCCCATGTAACGCAAGTGCCAAGGCTTTAGGCTCATTTAATAACTAAATGACTCTGTCAATGTCAGCAATCCAAAAGCTGAGAGGAGGACCAGGAGCAAGTTGATGCATAGCACTTCAGTCTACACAGCTAGCTGGCTAACTAGCACTTCTCAATGCATAAGTTGTTCCTGTTCACCTCCATGTGATTGATACAAATACATTATCTATCATAACTCATGCTTCAAAGCATAGGCTAAGAGTAGCAAATAGCACATAACAATTTAGACACAAAAGCGGTAGAACCGGACGGCTAATATGCTAACATTGCCATAAAGTAAAGAGTTATTCGTAGAGCGAGATAAAAGACATAATGTTACCGATGTATTTACAAAGCATAATCGAGTAAATCTGTAGTCGGTGTGAGTTGGTGTTTCTCGCGCGTACGGTATTCCACAAACAGCGTGATAATGCAGACTGACGACAACCGATTCGTAAACGACTCGTTCTTTTGAATCGGATCTTTTCAATGAACCGTTAAAACCTTTCCGAACAAACCGAATCAACGGAACGAAACGATTCACAAGAGCGTTTGCAGTGAAGCGAGGATTTGACTGATGGTGCGTAAAGTTACTTTTTACATTTAGTTATTAAATTACAGCTAATATATACATCAAAAACTGTTATTCATACAACATGCGCATGAATGTTAGATTGTTGTAAATGCAAATTCTATTTCGTTTCTAAATGACTCATTCTCGTGAGCTGAAACATGGCAAATGACACATTAAATTACATTACCACTCTTATTAATAAACCTAATAAACAGCACGTATTATAAAGTAACACGCCAACGCCATGGTGTCAAGGACTACGTGATGACGTATACGACGGACGCACAAGAATCACGGAATTGTCTTTTTAACTGATTCTTTGAAATGAACTGTTCATATGAGTCGATTCGCGGTAATGAGTCAGACGTCCCATTATTCAGATGAGGAGAATGTCCTGTAGATGTTTTTACTGTTTTACGACGTTGCGCAAGATCTGCGCACAAAAACGTTCACGCTGATTTGCCTCGAGGCTTAAAACAATTTTAGGCTTAAACGTGTAAAATCACATTCAGAGACATAATTTAAGACGCCATAAATCTAAATAAGCCTATCGCTCAGCTATGAAATCTACAGTAGCCTACTACAATTTTATGAATCAAAACAGTGACAATATCACCAATTAGTATAAGCTGGAACGTTAGAACCATAACTTTTATAATAACTGTTGGTGAACAGTTTTGACAACTATTCAGGGTTAAGAATTTATGTGAATAAGCTTGTGGCGACATCAAGTGGATAAAATGAGAATTACAACAGCTTTACCTTTAACCGTCCATTCATCCTCCCAACATTTTGTTTTGTTACAGTATTTATTAATCTTTGTTAAAATTAATTAATAAAAATACAGCTGTTCAGTGTTTGTCAGTATTAGCTCAGGTCCAACTTTGCAACAGATACTATTAATACATAGCCTACTTGAAATTAACAAATACAATAAACAAAAAAACGTATTGTTTATTAAGTGCACCTGATATCAGGACATCGAATTTTGCATACAATACAATTTTACAGAAAGCTAAAGCATAAACATATAAAACATGAATTTAGAAAAATAAAAAATAAACAATAATAAAATAATTTTCCCAACTCAAGGTGGGAGTCAAACAACACTTCACAGTTTGAATAATACGCAAATATGTTTGTGAATTAAACCAGAAAACATAAGTTCAACGGCTCTTGCAAGCTTGTTCCTTGTTCATTTCATGTTCCCTATTCAAATCTTGCAACTTTTAAATAATTTCCCTCATTTTAAGTGGATCCTAAATTCACATAGTTTAAATAGGCTATTGTGACCTTGGACCAGGTTCTCACTTCAATGACATTTCTCGTTGATATAATAATTTTAAAAATAATAATATTATAATAATTCAATAACAATAAAATTAAATAATAAATATAAACATCCTCAAAATGCACTTTTAACGTCAACCAAAACAGGTTTATTCTACTATTTTTAACCAAATGGTTATATCTGCTTCTTTCTTGACAAGTGCAAGAGTTCAGGTGTAGTTTTTAGCCCATTCACGCGCATTATCTCGCGCACAACCGTTTCTTCTCTCACCGACCTACTTCTGTTTAATTGGATAAGCATCAGTCTCTACCTAGAGAGAGAACGAGCGCGAGACCGGCTGGACCCACAAACCGTTATCCACCTGCGAATAAAGCGTTCACGGAATCTGCACATTCCTCGCTGACGTCACGGCGGATGGAATAATAGAGCTCGCGTCGAGACTCGCGCGAAACAAGCTGTCGCGCTCTTCTGTTGTGATGTTATAAAGTGCACTTTGGAAAATTTCCTCGCGACAGCGCTACACGCACCGAATGTCCCACGGAAGCGCAGGCGAACAACAGGTGGATTCCGAGGCCAATCCAGACCTGGAAGTAGCCATACTTCTGTGTCTCTCCGCCCCTATGAGTAACCATAGCAAAGACACCGTAAAATCCAGCGTACCGGAAAGAAGCTGAATAACACGCTCGCGATATGGATCATTTCAGCGGTGAAGCGACATTGGGAGCATTACGGACAAGATTGACCACTCACACAGTTTATTCGGAATTATGTCACTTTACATCTGATACCGTCTTCTGATACACAGAGGCTGTTTTATTTCTGTCCCAAGAGAGTGTTTGTAGACTTTAGATAACTCCTATCATGCCTGTCAGTAACGGATCGATGATGGATTTGCCCTCGGAATATGTGAAAGTAAAGGCGCATTACGGAGGGTGAGTGTTGTAAACTTTTACAGGGTTAATGTTTTAAAGCTGGCCTGCTGTGTTGTGTTGTGGCGTCAAAGGTCGGAATATGCCCGGCGTTTGGCAGTTTAATATAAGCAGAACATGTTTGCAAACGCACTTCACTCCCACACCTGACAAACATTGACATTCTCGAATGTTTTAATACTTTTTCAACGTAAGATCGTTTTTAATCGGCACATTTTGTGTTTTAGAGACGTTGACTGCTGAGGCATTTTGCAACAGTGCAGTTTACAATATCAGACATGTCGTAAAACATCCAGGCCTTTTCTTGCCAATAGTAAGAAATTATCAAAAACTCAATTATTTTTCAATTTCAATTCTTCATATATTCTTAAAATATGAAATGTTGCAAGTGATTTTTAAAGGTGCACTTAGTTATGATAATTAAAACGTTTTGCAAAACAAAAACAAAAGAAATGATTAATATTTTTGCCAAAAAAAAAAATTTTTTTTAAAGCTGATGGGTGCCACCATATTCATATCACATGACATAGACATGCCATGCAATTTACTGGTATGTTTTGACCAGCTTAAAAAAAAAATAACAACCATAACTTACTGAGTGCATATTTAAATATGAAATATTGTTGTGGGCTGAAGGTTGTGCTCTTATTGCCACTTGTTGCTCAACACAACTCTGCTGTTCTATTATATATAATATGCTATTGCAGTCTTCTTTGAAGAGGATTTGTATTAGTGTTATAAAAGGCAAGTTTCAGTTTTCATAATTCATTAAAAAAAAAATGATGTCCTGGATTTCTTATAAAAATACCTAAAATGCCACACATGACTTGAATTGACTGGACTGGTGGTTTTGACACCCACTGTGGCTTCTGATATTATATATATATATTTTTTTTTTAAACAACAGTGAATTGTTGATGAATGATCCTCCACTGCCTTTAAAATCTAGGCTTTATATTTTGTTTAGCGGTTCTTGGCTAAAAGTGGCCATGATGTAAGCAGTCAGCAAAGCGTGAGATAACACAAACACGCACTGTCTGCATACATCACCGTGAATCATTGTTATTAATCACATCATCACTCAAAGACGAACAGCTTCAGTACACAGCGGCTGATATCGCCCACCCTTTAGTTAACAGTGTGAATGATACAGATTCATTTCGAAACATCAGTGTCTAAGTCGTAATTGCATTCTTAAAGGGAAAGTTCCACAAAAATAAAGTTGTCTTGATTTACTCACCCGCATGTTGTTCCAAACCTGTATGAGTTTCTTTCTTCTGCTGAATACAAAAGAATATATTTCAAAGAATGTTGGAAACCAAAGAGTTGCTGGTAGCTATTAGAAAAAAATACTGTGGAAGTCAATGGCTACCAGCAATGGCTTGCTTACCAACATTCTCCATCTTCTTTTGTGTTCAACAGGCAGAAGAAATTCATACAGGTTTGGAATAACTTGAGGCTGTTTTTTTTTTTTTTTTGGATGAACTACCCCTTTAATTTACTCAAAAATGAAGTTCTTTCATTATTTATGAAAATTCTATGACCCAACAATATAAATTCTATCATTTACTCATTCATTTTTTTTTGGTGAACTATCCCTTTAACCCTTATCTTGGTGACAACTGGTAGTAATATTAACATTAACACTATGAATTAAAGGAGAGCGTACCAATCATATTTGGCCATTTATGTAATATATATATGCTGTTTTACGTGAGGAAAAATGAAATCAGCTTTGCATGATTGGATTTTACTCTCTTTGTTTGAAATGTATTATTTAACTTCATGACTTATTTGGGTAGTCAAATAATGAGGAACATAGATTCTTCACTTTTTATTATATTAATACTCATCGGCTGGTTGTTTTAAAAAATATGAATATTGTATAAGCATTCCTTAAATAAATGCATGAGATAATGCACCATAACTCATTTTTAGACTGCATAAATGTGCTTTACATATTATGTTCTGCTGGCTCGGTGAGTGGAGATATACAGTAGACCTTTGATTCAAGAGCAAAATTACCTGATGGCGTGCCAGCGAACCTGCAATAGGAAGTGAAGAGTTCCTCTGTGTCTGTGGAAGTATGAATTCCTCTCTTACATGAGTGTGTAAAGAAGCTCTCCGAATTTGGGTCAGGCTTTTCAGAGTGTTTTGAAAGCCTTGGTGATTCCCACTTCTAAAAATATTTTGGAGGAAGTTAACACCAGGCGGGACAGAAATCTTGGTGAATGGCTGACAACCTGAGCCAGGCAGTTGCCTAGCAACAAGTTATAAGCCTTAATAATGGCTTTTTTTTTCACAGATTCCAGGCACTGTTTATTTGAGCACAGGCCTCTAGGTTTCAGTCCAAGAGGTTTCATTGTTGAGCAATCAAGAGAGAGATTAGACTGTTTTAAATAGCTCATCTCAGAGGGGGGAATTGCTGGATGCTAAACATTGTTGACCCTATTAGTCACCTGAAGGGTCACATTTTGTAGCCTTGTACATTTTGAGTAGGCAGAAGTTTGTCATGCTGGTAGAAAGTGCTTTAAGCTGTTTTACTATGCATGCATAAAATGTCCCTGTTACCTGACAGATACTGAAATTGGTGTGTCATTGACAGCCCTAGGCGATGGAAGCAGCTCAGAGGTGTCAGGGGAGAGGGCTGAGCTTTTTTTTTAGCCAGTCAGAAAAGCTTTCTGCTTGTCAATCATTTTACAAGTTTAGGGAATTTTTCAGTGGACTTTAGTTTTTTAGAACAAGCAATAAAACACTGTTCAAAGTTTGGGGTCGATAAGATGTTTTTAATGTTTTTGAAAGAAGTCTTTTATGTTCACCATTATTTATTATTTATTTGATCAAAAATACAGTAAAAACAGTAATATTGTGAAATATTATTACAATTTTTTTTGATATGTTTTCTTTTTTTAATATGTAATTTATTCCTGTGATGACAAAGCTGAATTTCCTGCATCATTCGTCCAGTCTTCAGTGTCACATTATCCTTCAGAAATCATTCTAATATGCTGATTTGATGCTCAAGAAACACATTCTTAAAACAGTTGTTGCATAAAATTTTTGTGTAAACCGCAATCATTTTTCCTTTAGGATTCTTTGAATTGAAAGTAGAAAAGAACAGCATTTATTACATTGCAAATATCTTTACTGTCACATTTGATGCATCTTTGCTGAATAAACATATTCATTTCCTCAAACTAAATTATGATTTTGCTCAATTATAATGGTTCTTTCACATAATTAACCATAAACAAACCATCAATTTAATATCTCGGCAATACACTGAATCATTAACTTTGAACAATGACAGAAAAAGTGTGTAAACACTCGTGCCAAGAGAGAATTGAACTTGGCAAGTGTTTCTTATTTCCATTTCCACTGCTGGACTTTAGTCCAGGACTCAGGAGGTTTAGAGAGATTTGATTTGCTATAGCAACCACACAGACAGCACTGTAGATAATACTACTCACTGGTCATAAATCACAAGCATAAGGTGAAACCACTAGTGAAACTTTATAATGTTATCACAGTTCTCATCTTACCAGTGACGTTGTTGTTTTTTTTTAATGTAATGCGTTTATGTGAGACATCTGAGTGCACTTCAGACATGTAGTCTGAACTCGCTGAGAACAAAACAATGAGTGTGGATAGGTTCTCTGAACTCTGTGTTTGTATTCTAAACTTTCAGTGCTAAGTTTAGAGCACAGTAACATAACACAGACTTAACTTACTAAGCCTTTCTCTTCATGCAAATCTAGGCTGTGTGAATTTGAATATACTGTATATCCAGTGGTGAACCTAATGACACTGTACTCTGTAGACAGGGCGTTGTTCAAATTCACTCCATCTCTTGTGTGGGCTTTCTCAGGGTCTAGTTGTACTATTTCAGGTGGGTTTTATGGTTGAGTCTGGTAAGTCGATCAGAAATGAGCAGGGTGTGTTCATGATGATTCAGTCTGTGCATATGAGCCACAGCTGTTACCCAAAACTGCAATGCTCATCCAACATTTTTTACAACAAAAAAGAGTCAGACCACACATGTACTGTAGTGTCTGTTTACTATGAAATCGAAAATTTAGTTCGAAAAAAGAATTTCAGAATTTGCCACAGTTCTGGAGCCTCTGTTCAGTTAGGGAATTTTGACATAGAGAATTCTAGAATTCTGCACTCTTTTTGTTACAGTATAATTTTAGCATTAAGCAAGAATTATTTGTTTTCGAAAAAAGTCTGTTTTGCTCATCAAGGCTTCAATTTATTTGATCAAACATAAACTAAAAACAATAATATTGTGATATATTATTACAATAGAAAGTAAATGTTGATAAAATATCATCGCAATTTTAAATAATTAAAAAATCATTTTTATCATTTTTATTATTAACCATTACTCCTGTCACATGATTATTAAGAAATCATTCTAATATGCTGATTTGGTGCTACTCAGGATCATTTATTATTATTAATAATAATAATAATAATGATTGTTATTTATATTATATAAAATAATTATTTATTTAATAATAATAATGATTATTATTTATATTATATAAATATTTATTTAATAATAATGATTATTTATTATTATTATTATGCATTTTATTTATTCTTTGATGAATGAAAAGTTCAAAAGAGCAACATTTATTTAAAATAGAAATTACATTTTAATTGTCTTTATTGTTACTTTTGATCAATTTAATCCACATTTGCTAAATAATAGGATTAATTTCAAAGTTCATATACTACATTCATTTTTATAAGTTAGACAGATTCAACATTCTAGTGTTCAGAAACTGCTGAATGGGGGTCTGTTGAAAATATTTTGAAAGTATTATTAATATGAACTTTTTGGATAGGGATGGGACTCACGATGGTCAGCTTGTCATCCAAAAAACAACTTTTAAACCATTGTTCAATCGTGACCCATTCCTATCCAAAACACCATGATAAAACCATACTTTTTAGTGTTTCTTGCAGTTTTTATAGGTAAAATGAGTGTCAGTTAATTTTTACATAACTTCTAACTTCTTACATATCTGCTTATGCATCATAAAAAAGGTTTAGCTGCCTGACCAACAAGCTGATGCTTTATATTAAAGTGCGTAACTAAAATCTCCATTGCAGATTTTTCCAGGAGAGGTGTGGCTCTGCTGAATCTCAGTGTTTTTCCAGTGGTTTATTTGTTGAAGTTGTGATAACTACAGTGTCAAATGTTTAAGTTTCAACTGTTATGCTGTGTCAGAGCAAAAAGCCAAATGCATGTGTGATGACTGTGATCATTCACAAATCTAGACTTATGATTAACCCAGAAACTCTTTATTTATCACCTCCGCTCCTCTTTTATTCAGTGCAAATAACATTATTGCCACACTTGCACTTTTTCTGTCTGTCTCATCTATTTCAGAACCACCCCTCTCTGCTTTAATATGGAGTGAGAAATTAACACCTCTGAAATTACTTTATTTAACTGTTGGCATCCTCAGGGATGGTTAGCACTTATTAAAGTTAATCAGAAATGTTTCACATGGCTCACTCTGGAATTTAATTTCCCTCCCTGCCTCTTCAGTTGCGTCAGTGCCGAGCGAGGCGCCATCCAAATGGCAGCTGCTCCAGGGACTCCTAACATTTATCAGTTGATCAGGCCTTAGAGAGCCGTGCGGTTGGAGATCCTTTCACCCCCGGCTTCAGTGCCAGCCAGTCATGTGGGGGACGGATGGAGCCAGAAGGGCAGGGTGGCAGATGATGGACTCATGATGAAGGTTCCCCCGCTGAGGGGCAAGCTGCTACAGAGCTCATCTCAGCAGAAAACACACACACTCGCAGTATATCTAACTTGTCATACAGTTATACATCACATTTTCCATCTACACAGGAACTGTGGGAGGTCTGTAGACTGATTTGTAAAACAGAAATTTCTGTAAAAAATAAAAAGTCAATATTTTTAAATGAAGGTACTTTTTTTTTAGCTTTTTATTTAGAAAATAAATAAATCATGCAAGCTCTTTGCATGATTAGATAAAGAAATGTAATTTATGATACATTTGTGTAAACAGTATTATTTTAGCATTAACTAAAGATGTAAAAAAATATATTTTAAAAACAAAAATAAAGATGTAAAAAAAAATATTGTATATGTGTCTAAATGCTCTAAATAATCATTTCATTTTCTTTAGCTCTTTTAGGGTCAACAAAGGTCAAAAGAAACAAGAAACAAGCTCTATATAATTAGATTAAGAAATAATTTAGAATAACTGGTGATAAATGATAATTTATATAATTTATGATAAATCTGTTGTCACATTTAAAATAATAGCATTAATAATAAAGATAAATTAAAAATTATGATAAATTTAAATTGATAAAGATATTTATGAGCTGTATTTACTTGTTTATATTTTATTATATGTTTTTTTTTTTTTAGCTTTTCATAAAATAATAATAATAATTAAAAAAAAACATTGCAATTGAACCAAGCTCTTTGTATGATTACATAAATAATAATTATAATTTATTCAATAATTTATAACCGGTGGTGAACAATGTTAATTTATGATTTTCATAGTAATGTTTTAGCATCAACTAAGATTCTAAAATAATAGTAATGATAATGAAGAATATAAATATGCAGTTAAGTAAAATATTGCACACTTAAATGAATATATTCAGATATTTAGGGGTTATATTCACTAGGCTATATTATATTTTTTGTAAATGTGACATTTTTCTTTAGCTGTTTATTTCTTTCTTATCCTTTAATTTTAAATGTATGCTTTAAAATATTTGCATGCTTGAAACAAACAACTTCTTATAACTTTAGATGGTTTGTTTGAGTGTAAAACCATCATTCAACAAATGTAACTGCCTAGTATTTTAATGAATCCAGGACATGGCAAAGGCTGTTAACTGAGAAACTAGGTCAGTACTGGTTTATCCTGATAATGTTTGTTAATGTTATGAATAAAAGTTATCATACAGTGTTACTGAGATGACAGAAGTTTTAGTAGGGATGCACAATATACTGGCATATCGTTCCATATAATCCATTAAAAAAATGGTGTGGAAATACCATGACAATGTTTTATATATATATATATATATATATATATACACCACGGTACTGAGTGATTCCAGGATCAAGGTAATACTTAGAATTACTTGGGAAAACAGCCATTAAACCCTAAAGAAAAATACGATTATGCTGAATCCACATGTAAACACATTAGTCCTGATGCCCAAGAAGGCACATTGAGGTCAGCAATGATTTAATCATTTCTTAGTAATATGGTTGCACTTCTGTAGCCTGAATCACCCTCTATGTACCAAACTGATCATGTTTTCTTGTACTTGGCTCTCTCTGAGGCAGCTCATTCCTGTATGCAGTGTGAAAGTGGGGCAGGGACCAGACTAGGCAGCTGTGTACTAGAGGTTTGAAAGAAAAGTCTCTTGTGTATCCAAACAGATGTGGCTTGTTTGGCTGTGGTTGGGCTGTTTCAGGCCAGTGTTGCAAATTAAAGCTACAGAGGAACATTTAGAATAAAAGATGCATGATTTGTGATGTGATGCTGGGCAGTTTAGATGGTTATATAGCAGACTAGCTAGCTATGTACTGTATGTTAACAGATAATATGTAATTTTAGTAACTTGCTCTATTCTTTTTCTATTCTGTCTGTTTTCTTTTTATTTATTATATAATTAAAAAAAGAAACCTATCTAGTTTTCATTTGAGTTATTTTATTTCAGTTACCAAAAATGATTAACCAAGCTAGTTTTAGTAAAAATAACAACACTTCTTCAGTTATGGTAGGGATGTGCAAAACTGAATATTTTTTAAATAGGTTCTGACTAGTCAGTGGCACTGCTGCTAAAATATGAAGAAGAACAAAAGAAAGAAATCTATTTCATTTCACTAATTGACTAGTTAGTTGTTGGACAAGTTGTAGAATTGTGCCATTTTAATAGAGAAGTCCAGTTTTAGGCCGTGGTCTTTTATACTGTAAAAGATTGAATCTTGTATCATTTACCTGTAACCAAATACATTCCATTAAACAGAAGAGGGTTTTAATTGTTCTCAGATCTGTATGAAGGTGCTTTCTGTATTAATTAAGTGTTAATGTCTTTTTTTTTTGTAGGGACATGCTGATCTCTGACTTGGATTTGGCCATGACGTACACAGAGGTGTGTGAGGAGGTCAGAACAATGTGTGGGGTCAGAAAGGAGATGCCAATTACACTCAAGTGGATTGACGATGAAGGTGCGTATGACCTTTAAGCATTGGCTGAAGTGACGTCAGCAGAATAGAAAAGTTTATTAAGAAGAGCAAGAGAGTATAGTTTTATTAAAGATTACAAAGTTTGTAATAATGCACCAATGAATCGTTCACTATAAGACAAGGAATATGCATAAAAAAAGATTAATTTTGATTTTGTTAACTTTAGGCTTAAGGGCTGTGCCTTTTATTTACTAAGTCACTTTGGATATAAACATCAACTAAATCAGAGACTTTACAAAGTTTTGATACCAGGGACTCCTAATATGATGATTTCCTTGCAAGGAACCCTTTCTCTAAAACCTGGAGGTCCCCAGCCCAGTGTTGTTATTGTTAACTAAAACTAAACCTATTAATTCATTTTCTTTATTTGAAATAAATATTAGATAAACTAAGATGAAACTAAGAAATTATGCCTTTTTAAGTAACTCAAATAAAATAAATTTAAGAAATACTAAAATTACTAAGACTAAAACAGAAAGTGAATAAAATAAAATTACTTATGATTTAAAAGAAAACTGAATATATAAAATAAAAGCCATTTCAAAATACTAATAAATACTATGGTATATAAATAATTTAAAAAAAAAGACCCTGCCCCAAGTCCAAGTTTGAATACCCCTGAGACAAATATCAACTATAAATGTTGAGTATATGTGTAATTTAGAGAGAAAAATATTAGATTTACTTCACCAGAAGCAATATTGCCACCTATTGCCTCTTGATATTTTAGAGTGGTTTTGTAATGTTCCCATTTTCCTTGTCTTGTTTTTAAGGAGACCCGTGTACCATCTCATCCCAGATGGAGCTGGAGGAAGCATTTCGGATCTACAGCCGGAACCGGCGCTCCGGACTCCTTTTGCATGGTATTCATTCACTCAAAACATCTGAAATAAATCTATTTTCCCCTCATGTATTCAATGTTCAATTGTTCTAGTAGCAGAATTACTCTATTTGTATTTTTTTGTCCATCTGTTTATAAAGAACTAAGTGCAGAATCAAACCACACTGCAGAAATCCTCTCAAAATATCATGTTTACGCTACATGACTAAAGCACTTGATAAAAATCAGTATTCTTCATAAAATTGAGTATTCGCAATTTAGCATATTTGCTGGCCCCATGTCTATGAATGGATGACACCACTGGACTGAGTCACACTCATTTCTCTTTGTCTTTTTGTCTCTGTTTAGTATTCCCAAGCATTCCTGAAAAGCCTGGTATGCCGTGCCCAGGAGAGGACAGTAAGTCAAAAGTCTTGCCATTTTCAACCTTTTTCACATGCACTTTACTGCTGATCTAGTTTAAAATGTCCATTCTCTCTTCTATAGTCACTCAATACAGGAAACAGATTTAAAACAATCTCTTTAAAACCTTTTCATTTATGACTTTGTGTTGTTAACAGAATAGTTATCTGAAACATTTACTCACCCTCATGTCTTTCCAAAATATGTGTTTGAAATGACATGAGGAAGAGTAAATAATGACATAATTGTTATTTTTAGGTTTTATTCCTTTAAGGTCTTGTAAAAGACCTTTAATGTAAGATTTTATGGTGGAAAACATGGCATCTCTCAGTGGGAGCGTATAGCACTCTGGTAACTGCACAGTAATCCTGTGTTAATGTGCACTTTTACTGCCTTGAAGGCCAGACGGGGCAGAACTGCTGAGTCAGGACCTTGTACACAGTACGGCCACCCCTTTCTGAAAGCGTTATGAATTCACGATCATACACGCCTATGGCACAGGCATGAAAGATGCTGTCTGTGTCATTTGTGTGTGTGTGTGTGTGTGTGTGTGAGAGAGAGTTGTGTGCTGCTGTGTCATAGCATTAGTGCTAAATTTTATTAATGGTTCCCTGGTGCATGTGCTTATGTGTGTCTATGAGGGTATATTAGTGTGTGTGTGTGTGTGTGTGTTTTGGAGCCTTTTTGCTTTGCATTGCATACAGATGAAAGTACCTTGCATTTCTGTTCTTTTTCTGAATGATGTCTTTAGTATGGTGTGAATGTAAGCTTGTGTAGTTTATACATGAGAAGTGTTGGTCTGAGCCGCTTTGATTGCTGTTCTTTAGGTATGTAATGACTTGTGACAGGCTGTTAACTTTTCTGTCTGCGTTTTTTTTTTTTTTTTGTTCTGTTCTGGTCCACTTTTTTCTCTCTTTGTCAGCAGTTTGTGCCACATTTGTTGTTGTTGGGTGTTTTCTCAGAGGAGGCGGGAGAGGCAGTGCCTCCTCATAAAATGTGGATGAGAACATTATTGACAGTATAAATAAATCAAATATATTACGAGATCAAACAATGTTCAAAGTAAAACAAAAATGTTCTGAAGTGACGATTAATCGCAATAAAACCAGAATCTTGATATGGTTTAGTGTGATTGTGAAGTCTCCTAGACTGTGATTTAATTAAATAAGTATATGCACTGCATGTTTCAGAGTGAAGCGTGGCACTGTGAGCAGCTCATGATCCAGTGTTTTCAGTGTGTCAGAGTGGCTCTGGTCTCAGTAAACGCTGCTTCATGTGAACTCATCTCTGCATGTGCTCTGAGTTCGGTTTGTTTGTAACGTGCATTTGGGAACGTAACACATGCTAACCATCCTCCCAAACTTGCAATGAGAAGTGCTTACAAACTGGATGTTGTTGTTGTCAGCAAATAAGAAGCTTTACAGGTTTAGTTCACTTCCAGAATGAAAATTTTGTCATCATTTAGTCACCCTCCACTTGATCTAAACCTGTATGGGTTTCTTTCTTCTGTTAAACACAAACACAAAAGATTATATTTTGATTGATGAGCACCATTGGCTTCCATGGTATTTTTTTTCATACTGTGGAAGTCAATGCTGTTCATCAACTGTTCGGATGCCAACATTTTTCAAAATATCTTTGTTTGTGTTCAACAGAAGAAAGAAACTCATACAGGTTTGGAACAAGTGGAGGGTGACTAAATGATGACAAAGTTTTCATTCTGGAAGTGAAGTTATCCTTTAGGGCTTTGAAAATGATGATAAATATTGCAGCCATAAATATTGCATTTAAATGAATTAATGTTTATATTGTTTTATAATATTTATTGCATAAATATTGTCATTTACAGTTGTGCTGTAAAAATATGATTCTTATTAAATACTCAGTTTTTATTTTACAGTGAAATATTACATTAGTAACTTTCACTTATTTAGTTATAAAAATACATTTTACTGTACAACTGTAAAATTACAAAATTAATGGTTTAATTTATATCTGTCTCAATTTCTTAATAATAATTAAATATTTAATTAAACAACAACAATAATAATAATAATCATCATCATCATCATATTTTTATTATTATTATAGTCATGTTGATATCCCAAGATCACTATTTTAAGGGCCAAATTGTGTAGCCCTACAAAAAAGCACAGCGAACCTGGATCCTTTTTAATGCTTTTTTTTTTTTTAAAGTTGCAATTAGACTTTTCCCTCATATTGAGATATTACTTAAAATGATGATCTCTGAATGAGCTTGATTTTAGCAGCTACTTAGGTTGGTTATATTAAAGATGCACCTCCATTCCTGCCACCATCAATATATTTGTGATATTTACTTTTTAATCATTTACTAAAAGAAAGTGGCTTTTAATAATATTGTCCCATAGCAGTTAGTAGTAACAAATAAAAATGATATTTTACTGTATTTGTATAGATATTATTTTTGAAACAATATGTTTAAAAAAAAAACACACATCAACTTGATGCCTTGGGTTAAATAAACATTATGCTAATTTATACATACAAAATGTTTTAGTATTGGTTGCTTGTTGGTGATGTAAGGTGTTTAACCCAGATACCATGTGAACATCAAATGTAACATGAATTTATTAGACAAAAACCCCTGAAGGGACTTAGCCCCCTCGTTTCAGACGTCCAGCACACACCACAGATGCGTGATGCAGTGGTGCTGAACAGCGAATCAAAGTGACTGTGTGATTTGACAGTGTAAAGACCTCAGGTTCAGCTGCCTACTGTTGTGTGGAATTGGTCTGGGCTTATTACTATGCAAGGTTAGTTATTCACGTCGTGCATGACAGCTCAGTAACCTGGAGCTGCTCTGGTACAGTGTTGTAGGGACAAAGAATTATAACCTTTTATTCAGGTATAATCTGCTTCACTGATCATGGCTGCATTTTACCCAGACTTTTTCCACAGAATCCTGTTAAAGCCTTTTTAGGGCTTGAAATGACATAAAAGCAAAGCAAGTGTACAACTTATGCTTCTTATGCTTAAAACTTTCAAAGCCATATAATAACTTTGTATACGACACAGTGATAAAATGGTCCAGAAGCATAAATTTTGTCATTGTTTACTCGCCTTCATGTTGTTTCATTTTTGGACCCCATTGACTTTAATTGTATTGGCAAAAACCTTAAGACATAATTGTAATTTTTGGAACTGTTGTTTTAAAGCCACAATAATATCACTCTGCAGCGTTCCTTGTGTGCTGGTGGTTGTTGACGTGGCTGAGAGTCAGTGTAAGGAAGACATATCTTCAGATAACTGCGCTCTGTCTCCACGCTGAGGTGTGTAGGAGGGGTCCCTGTCAGTTTAATCACTGATCTCAAAGTCTTCTCAGGGTTTTCGCGGCTGTCTCTTGAGTCCTTTGAGTCTCTCAGTGGTTGCAATCACTCACTGTTTGTTTAACATCAAAAACTGGATTATTTCAGAGAGGTAGTAATTCACACTGCACATTGACTGTCTAATCTACAAATCACTGCACTTTTTTTTTTCACTTTTTTTCCCCCACATTTTTTAAAGGGCATGTATTCTTTACTTTTGTAATTATTTTGTAATTATTATTTATTCATTTCCTTGATTTTATATGCAAATGATCTCTGTTATGAGTGTCTGACCTTATCAGGACAGTGGAAATTACTGAATACAGATTTACAGAAATTATAATGAAACTAAATGTTTTGATCCTAAATGTTAGATGTACTTCTAAATTTTACTTTTTAATATTTTATTTTTATTTGTTTATATGTATGATTTTTGATGAAATTATGATGAAATATTTTATTCTTTATTTATATATATATATATATATATATATAAATATAAATAAAATATCGGTACCCTTGGTAAATATGATCAAAGAAGGCTGTGAAAATTAATCTGCATTGTTAATCCTTTTGATCTTTTATTTAAAAGAAATTCACAAAAATCTAATCTTTCATTGGATAATAACAATTTAAAATGGGGGGAAATATCATTATGAAATAAATGTTTTTCTCTAATACACATTAGCCACAATTAACTGCACCCTTTTATTCAGTACTTTTTGAAACCTCCATTTGCCAGTTTAACAGCTCTAAATTTTCTCCTGTAATGCCTGATGAGGTTAGAGAACACCTGACAAGAGATCAGAGACCATTCCTTCATCTAGAATCACTCCAGACCCTTTAGATTCCCAGCTCCATGTTGGTGCTTCTTCTCTTCAGTTCACCACTCATTTTCTATAGGGTTCAGGCCAGAGGACTGGAATGGCCAGCAGAAGCTTGGTTTTGTGCTCAGTGACCCATTTTTGAAGTTGTTTTTGAGGTTTGTGTTTGGATTATTGTACGGTTGGAAGATCCAAACATGGCCCATTATAAGATTTCTAACAGAGTCAGTCACTTATTGATTTTTTTATCTGTTGGTATTTGATAGAATCCATGATGCCATGTGTCTAAACAAGATGTCCAGGACCTCCAGCAGAAATATAGGCCCACAACATCAAAAATACAGCAGTATATTTCATTGTACACATGGGGTACTTTTTATCCCTGTGTTCACCAAACCCATCTTGAGTGTTTGCTGCTAAAAAGCTCATTTTTTAGTTTCATCTGACCATAGAAGCCAGTCCCATTTGAAGTTTCAGTTGTGTCTGATAACTGAATATGCTTGAGTTTGTTTTTAGATGAGCGAGGAGAATTGTTCTTAAAACCCTCCCAAACAACATGTGGTGATGTAGGTGCTGTTTGACAATTTGTTTTTTAAGGTTTTCTGACCCGAGACTCAACTATTTTCTGCAATTCTCCAGCTGTGGTCCTTGGAGAGTCTATAGCCACTCAAACTCTCCTTCTCACCGTGCATTAGGACGATATAGACACACGTCCTCTTCCAGGCAGTTTCCTAACGTTTTATGTTGATTGGAAATTCTTAATTATTGCCCTGATGGTGGAAATGGGAATTTTCACTGCTCTAGCTCTTTTCTGAAAGCCACTTCACTAATTTGTGAAGCTCAATTATCTTTTGCTGCACATCAGAAATATATTCTTTGGTTTTTCTCATTGTGATGGATGATTAAGGGAATTTAGGCTTTGTTTTCCCTCCTATTTATATTTCTGAAATATAAGGAACAGGAAACAGGAAGCCATGGCTGGATAATTTCATGTTCATAATCACCCTGGAGTGCTCAAAATTGTGAATATGAATGGGAATATACTTCAGAGATATTTTATTCATAAGAATTTCTAGTGGTGCCAATAATTGTGTCCAACGTGTATTTGAGAAAAACATTTATTTCATAATGATATTTTGCCCCATTTTAAATTCTTATTATCCAATGAAAGGTTAGATTTTTGTGAATTTTTTTAAGATAAAAGATCAAAAGGATTAACAATGCAGATTAATTTTCACAGCCGCCTTTGATCATATTTACTAAGGGTGCCGATATATTTGGCCATGACAGTATAATGTATAACATATTTTTTGGGTAATTTTAATACATTTTTTGAATTTTTTTTTTTCCTTTTTGGCATTTTTTCTTTTTTTTAGTACAGTTGGACAGTTGAGTAATTACAGGAAGCAAAGTGGGAGGGAGAGAGGGGGCGGGATCGGGAAAGGTCCACAAACCAGAACTCGAACTCGGGACGCCCGTAGCACAACGGTGCTATACGCATATCGGCACATTGCCCACAAGGCTATTGGCGCTGACATTTAATTTTTAAATTAATATATAATTTGCCATTTTCTGAAGAAAGTGTTTGTTTGTGAAGTGGTTGCTATGTGGTTGCTTACAGACCCAAATGAAGAGAGCCCACTTCCAAGCCTCTATGATGTGGTCACTCAGATCTTTTTTACTGTAAATTCTAATTTTTATTCTGTAAATTCTTATTTCTAATTTCGCCTAATTTATTGTCCACCATGCAACTGACTTAGAAACATAAAAGCAGGCCTTTCAGCACGAGTTGAGGTATCATTTATATCCGTGCACAGTAAATGGCAAAATGTAGTATTTTGAGTTAGGGTTTGTTCAAATTACCACTAATTAGCAAACAGTCCCTGCCATTATCAGACACTCCATCCCCCGTCCTCCTCTTCCCCTCCTTCTCCTCATTCACCACACACTAAGCTCTTTCACCATCCACACTGACGATCCGTTCCAGTCGCCCTCCCGCTCCGCGCCGTGTTTTCCACAAAGCCCCTCAGCTGTTTGCCACCGGCTCTCTGGGGACCCAGCTACACCCTGACGAAAGGATGAGAGAGGGAGAGAGAGAGAACAGGGCGAGAGAGTGAAATAATAGAGAGGAGAGGCAAAGAGTGCAGAGCAGAGCCAGGCACTGTAGCAAAACATCCGTCTGTGTTGCAGGAACTCCCTCCTTTTGTCTGTGCCGCCCATCTCAATTAAGGCTTCCAGCAGAGCCGCCCAGTCCTGTAGAAACATCCCTCCATCCATCCATCCATCCATCGAGGACGCAGCCTATACAAGGACAGCCAGCTGTAACGACTGCACGCAGGGAGCGACAGAACGGCAGGGAGGGGGAGAAATAATTAAATAAATCACAAGGAAGAGGAGAGATTGAGCGAACAGAGGAGACCGCGAGGGAGGAGGGGATGTAGCCGGTGCGTCGTTGGAGGCTGCCAGGGGAAATGTGCTGAAACGAGCAGAAAACAGGAAGATACCGGTGAGCACCACACCATCGAGATCTCTTCCATTTGCTGTCCACCCCATCTCACCGCCGCCGTCTTTGTGTGCGGATGTGATTGACATTGAGCTAGCATGACCGAGTGTGTCCAGCCCTTGTGCATGCATGCGTGATTGATGCATTCTGTTTATTTTCATCACACCTGCAGTGATTTGATGGCCCGTCTTCCATGCCAGGTTCGGGTTTGAACCTGTTTGGCAAGTGCGGCAGCGTTGCGTGCGGGTGTATGTGTGTGCGATTTGCCTACCTGGCATGTTTTAGTCAGAGTTCCAGAGAGCAGCTAGCATCTTTTCATTTAGCTTTCACACACAAAGGAAGACACACACACCCTACCTCTTGGACCCGATGCATCCTAAGAAGGCTGACGGTATGTGAGCGGTATCGTATCATCTCAAGGTCTTGGGTGATTGTGTGCATATTTTCTTTTCAGATGTGTCACGGATGTGTTTGTGGCCACTAATGAAAGGAAATGTGGAGTTTTGACTGTCGACTCTGAACGGGTGTTAGTTATGTCATTATGAACGCTTTCAGCCTTGTTTTCCGAAGAGGGTGGTTAAAATAGATGCTCATGCATTATTTAAGTCTGACTGACATAATTAGCGAGATGTCAGTTATCCACCACCTCTTGGCCGCGATGCACCCAAACACGAGGCTCTGCATCCTTCCCAGAAGGAGTCACATTGAAGGCTCTTGCATTAGTTTGTTTCTGGGGAAATAACAAAGGGGAATTGTGCTCTGCTGGAACGTCAAGACCCTAATACTGTTGTTGTGTGACATTAGAGTTGATTTTCTACCAGAAGCATACCAGCAGACACACCAGGGATCGGGTTGAGCCTGCTTTCAGATGCATGGAGTGTCCGTTTGGGATCTTTGGCTCATTGGTCACTGTTTGGTGTTTGGTTGGTCACCGATCTGTCCTTAGTGTTTCAGACCAATAAAGTAGTCAAAAGCAGTAGTTTTAGAGTCGTTTGTGTGTTGAACGCTGCTCGATGTTGCTGTTTTTAGCTGCAGTGACTGTGTTGGGATGTCATATAATCCACCTGTTCCAGTATTGATTGGCAATAAATCTAAATATGGCCACTGCAGCACACCAGCGCCTGCTCGGGAGAACCCTGATGATGTGATGTAAATACCTTCTAACAAATCTATGATGGGTTATTGATAAGTTTGGAGATTTTTGATGGTGGCGCTTCAGTTCTGAGAAGGGATATTAACATTTCGGTCAATTAAGATGTGAAGCTGTGTCTTTAAGGAATTTGGCTAATTATTATGCATGTAACAAATGCGTGATGACGGGTTCTTTGAAAACCGATTGACTTCACATTCAGTTCTCCTTCACATTTCAGTCTCAGCTAGTTGCCATATGTCATAGTTTTCAATGATTTTTTTGGCTTTTAACCAATAGGTCGGTGGTGCTCAACCAGGGGGTCTCTGCTAACTTTTAAGGGTGAGTTTATTTAAATGATTTAAAATAAAGACAAAACAAGCATTACAATTTTAAAAATCATTATTTAGTAAATCATGAATAGCTGGAACAGTCATGGGGCCTTTGAACATTGTTGTGGATATTGGGGGGCCTTGGAGTCAAGAACGTTGAGAGCCAATGATAGAGTAGACAGGAAAGTGCAGGCTAAAATAGAGATGGAAAGGGTTCGTAGCCAGATTTGCACCAGTTTCATCTGAACAAGTCCCCTTAAACTCCTCTAGCCATTATCTCTAGCTTAACCAAGCTTCACCAGAAAGAACTTCATTCAATCTGCAGTTTTATCATCTCTCTGGTCCACCAGCTAGATCAGCCAGCAAGCCAGCACTAACCAGCACAAGCCAGTCTTGAAATTCATGCTGGTCTCAGCAGGGTGATGGATCCATCACCGATTTATCTGGTTCTCCACCATATTGTAAAGCCACTCTAGAGATCATTTACATGAAAGAAAGTCATTTCAATAGTGTAGGTGGATACCGGCAGTTACAGGATGTGGGCATGTCCAACAACTCCAAAAAAAAGTTTCATTTTATGCAAATGAGCAGCAACGACCAATAGGAGCAAAGACGGTGGAGCTCACGTGATCCGTCTCCTTTGAGACCGTGTAGGCAAGATGGAGGAGATCTTCATGTTACTGTGAGTGATTTCACAGTCATAAATGTTTTGTCTCAGCCCACATATGGCAATAAATAAAAAATGAAGTGTGGAAAGCTGCATCGGAAACCGTGGGCATTCTGAAGTGAGCTTGATTCATGCATTGATCTTCTTCATATGATGCATTATTCACTGCTGCAATTGATATTCCTATGCACAATGATCATTTTAGTGGCAACAAGCTGATTTATTGTCGAAATAAAATGACATGACTCATTTTGTGTTCAGATTTTTAAAAGCTAGGCCAGTTTGGCAGTCCACTTGAAATCCGCCTACTAGTAGTGACCAACAGTACAGTGACCTCCAGCGCTGATGCAGATCGTTTTCTTGCTCATATAACAAGCATTGAAAGAATGAATCCAAATGTTCGCTGTCATTGCATGTGATGTATCGCCAGTCACTGATAATTCTGCAGTTCTCCTCAGAGTTTAATGGAGGGCAACTGCATTGGAGGTTTCTCACTTCATTCTGCTCTGTTGCGCTCATGTTTTGTGGCTATTTTAGGATTTAGGTGTAAGAAGGTGCTAGCTTGTTATGTTAGCTGTTGCCGGGTAAGGTTTATTGTCATGGTAATGACTCTTGAGGTAATAAATATGGTGGATCTTCTCAGGAAGACAGATTGCTGTAAAATGGAGAATGTAATGAAGTGTTGAAGACCCCCCCTCCTCATTATTTCTCTCCCACACTCTTCATTCTTTCCTGCTCATTAACTGACTTTCTGACTTCACCTTCCATGGTGCTGTTTTTCTTTCTCTTCCTCGTTCTGTCTATCCATCAGCCCTCTCTAACCGTTTTACTAACTCAGCTTATTCTGCTGCGTTTGACCGCCCCTCTTCTCCTCCGCTCGTGATCTTTCTGTTTTTTTGCTCTTCTCTTCCTTCGCTGTTGTCGTTCTCTCTCTCCCACGCTGGTCACTCTCTTCCGTTCATTATCTGTGTTGCTGTTCTCTACTTCTCCTTTCCACTCCTCCAGCAGCCAGGTTAGATTTCATCAGATGTCCTCCACAGCGAGAAATCTTCCGTACTAAAAATCCACCCTGGAAATGTACACTGGATGTTTGTTATTCAGTGATTAGTCATTTCTTGTAGCTGTTCTTACAAATTCTAGTTGTGTTTTGAAATATGATTATGTTTCTTCAAACAGGGGAACTTTCAGAAATTGAAATCACTTTAAACACTTTTTAATTGGTCAGCTAATAATATCCAAGAGTGGGGCATCTGTTTTATTTTATTTAAACTGAAAAAAGAAAATAAAACTTGTAGGATTTACTTGTTAAAATCTTCATAACAATTTGCACAAACACATTTTAAGAACATTTTATCAGAATCATATTTATCATTTTATTTTATTTTATTTTATTTTTCATAAACCATCATGTACAAATGCCATTTCCGGCACATCAGCATTCATTGCTGAAATTACGTTTTAAACAGTTGACATTGTAAACAAAATGACTTACCTTTGTCTTGCATAGGCTAATTTCATTGCTAGTGTTTTATTTGTCTTAAATAGAAACTAATCTTTAATTTTTAATTCTTTAAAAAAAAAAAATTTATTTATTATTTTTCATAATTTGACAAAATTGTAGCTTTTTTTTTAGAAATACAGTTTTTGGTTTGGTTTATGTTTACTTCACTTTTCTGTTTAGATTCGTTTTAATTAATCATTAAATTAAATGTAATTATAAAAAATTCAATTATTGTTAGATTTTTATAATTTAAGATTGAAAATCTGTGTAGGGACAGCGTAAAACAATAAAATCTAAAAGGCATTTTAAAAATATGTAATGTAACCCATTATGTGTAATGTATTGTGAATATAAATTTTTATTTATTATTAGTTGTTAGAAGTTGCTGTTAATGGTTGTTTTCTTATTGTAATAGTTTAAGAAAAAAGAAGAAAATGTTTATATTAATAAAAATCATCAACCCCATTGAAAAGTTCCCATAGTTGGACCCTTATATGCAGTATATAAACTAGTATGTTTGTTTCAACACACAGTGCCACTAGTTCTCGATCTGTTGATTTATACATTACGTTTTTTTCTATTTTGTGGTGTACGTGCATTAAGATGATGATGTTCCAGCTATTTTGAAGAAAATACCTTCTTTAAAGATCAATATAAGACGGATAAGTGAAATCCCCCAGATCTACACATGAAATCACCACCAGAAGCAGCCACGATAAGAAAACGGCTTTATCTGAGTTTACAAAGAGTCCATTCCCCCCTTCTCTCTCCGTCATGTGATTCTGCTCATACAATGAAGGACTGAAATGTGGATCAGGCACCAGCAGTGCCCCAAGCCCTGAGCCTAGCTGCTCAGACACCCATCTTAAAATAGACGTGCAGACACGCATTCATCCTCTTAGTACTTCTCTTCCCGTATCCTCCTGTCCTCTGCCTCTTTCTCTCCTCTCTTCTTCTTTTGTGGTCCAGAACAGTGTTTGCCGGAGTCTTAAGTGGGTGCCAGTGCTTAGTGTTCTGTCCACACAATAACTGGCCCAGACCTCTTATCTACTGTCACACAAGCCAAGGACTTCATTTCTCTGTGCCGTATTTTCAGTTTGATACCATATTATGATGCAGTGGTTATTCTTCCTAGTTATGTTCCCTAGAACTTGCATCATAAGGATGAATTTTATGTTCTTTTGCCTAATGTGTATCAAACATATGTAAATGTGCAAAAATTCATCACGCATAAACAGTTTGTTAGACTTGCAAATAAATAGCTATAGCAACTGAATACTTGTTTTCTCTCTGCTTAGTAAATAGCTCCATTTTCAAAGATTTTTCCCTGTGGCTATAATGATTTGCCTTCTCTGGTTTGTTTTGTGTTTTATCAGCTCTCTGGAAATTGTTGTCATCCTTTATGAACCCTTATTTTTGCATGCTGCCAGTCATAATGAGCCATTTTCACATAGTAGATCAATATCTGTTAGTTCAGGGTAACATTTTTTCACAGCCATCATGTCAAAACATAACCCAATTAACCTGATTTCTAGTTACAAATATTTAAACATTAGTAAAGGAAAATGTTATATATATATATATATATATATATATATATATATATATATATATATATATATATATATATATATATATATATATATATATATATATATATATATATATATTATTATTATTATTATTATTATTATTATTATTTGTTTTATTATTATTATTTTTTCATATTTTCCATTTCATTTTTTTTTTAAACGAACAAAATGTAGTGAGGTTTATGTTACATATACATATCAAAAAGATATCAAATTGAATTTAGAAATATAAATAAGTACATTTTAAGTTATAAATAATCAAGATATATTCTCTGAAAACCAGTCTCGCAAATACATTTCTGAAGTTTTGTTGCCGGAATCCAGACAAAAATACTGATTTAAAAATTGTTTCATGCAGTGTTCATGCACTTCAAAATGTTCTGCATTTCACTGGGTTTAAAGGTGAGAAAAGAGAAGCTCTACAAATAAATAAATAGAAAATATTTGTACTTTTATGGTAAAATGGTGTCTTGGTGTCTTTCTGATGAGCATGTCCGTCCAGCTGGTAAATGAAATAGCTATGTAATGATTAGATCTGAGTGGCTTTGTAATCAGTCAGATATTATTTGAGTCTTTCTCCTAATCAATGTGATTTTCTCGTCCCTGAACAGTCTCTCAAGCTTTGCTTCCCTCACGTCTATTAACAAACCACTGAGTTTTATTTTCACAGACCAAAACCTAATCAGAACCACCTGAAGAGTTTGATGAGCACAGTTTGATGCTGTTATTTATCCTGAACTCTTTATTATACAGCAACAAAATCACAGTCTGATCCAGTGTGAGAGGATGCTCAAGCCAATTAATTACTCGAATAAGCTCAATTATCCTATCCTGAGGTAGAGCTCTCATTAGCATGTCGTTTCTGCGCTTCCTTGACAAGTATTTACATTTCTTCCAGTATTGTGCTGATCAGAATATACTATGATCTGCTGTTATTTTATGCTAGTGGGTACTAGTTTTCCCCATGTAATAGATGGAACTCTTAAAGGTAGGGTAGGCAATTTTGGAGCAAGCTATCTTTGAAAGCATGAGATCCCACCATTCCTGAAAATAACTCTCCAAAACCACACGTCCTCCAAAACACATGAGCGCACACAGGCAGACCAGTGTCTAACCAGCGACGTGATGAGAGACTGCAACGCAGCGCTGTCAGATTACCTCATGTGTCATTCACTGGTGAGAAAACATTACAGTACAAAGCACATAATATTATAATAATAACGCCTTCCATTCTTGCCCTGTCTGCAATATTGTGATGGAACGCACTGATGACGTATCATGTCTGCATGAACGGGGGATGTGATTTTCAACCAGCATAGCAAAAAATGTTTTTTAACCAAATCACCTTCCCTGCCTTTAAAGTGCATGACTATTATTTCTCCATACATTTTTAGTAACTTTTTGAGTAACACATACCTGTCTGTCTCGGTATGATTTAAGGACTTTCAGTATAAAGAAATGAGATGAGGATAGTGGAAGATTCTTTGACTTTGAGCAATAAGTATCACTCACTCTTTTCTGACATCCTCACTTTCCTCACTTTGCCTTCTTTTTCTGTCTTTCCCCACCTTTCCTGTTTCACAGCCTGAGCAGACAACTGTCAGAGCGAGAAACACCAGGTGTTGATATGCTCTCCCTCTGCGCATATATATATATATATATATATATATATATATATTGGGGCTGTCAACGTTAACGCATGCGATTAATCTAAACATTTTAACGCGTTAATATTTTTTTTTACGCAAATTAATCGTTTGATAAAGTTTGACCCCAACTTATGCCGTCATCGCAGCGCGGAATGTAGTTTATCATTGTGTGACAAGGCTACAGCGAACCAGTGTTGCCAGGGTCGTGGTTTTCCCGCACAAGTGGGCTATTTTGAAAATACAATTGCGGGGAAAATTACAGAGCCGTGGGTTGCGTTTTTTTGGGCCACTTTTATAATGTACCGTGGCCGCCCAAAGTGTATAAATAAAAATGGATCCTTTTACTAATGTGTATTATACTTGGAATGTATCCCTGGCAACTTAAGAATGGAGAGGCAGTTGTAACATCACAAACAACGTGAGTTTCAGCCAGAGCATACATGTTAAGGCTTTTACACAGCAGAAATAAACATGACAACAGCCACTATTGATTTATATAAGATAAAAAACACACGATTACGATAGAATATGGTTTGTATGTGATTTTCTTGAAATGAATGTGTACATCTGAAATGCTAATTTGTACAGCAATAAAAAAAAGGCTATAAATAGCATATTTTAACAACAATAAACGACCAAATTCCACATGTGATCGTAAAAGGAAGTTATTACAAACACTCGATGGTGGTTTGAAGTGAGTTCTGAGTAAAAGTGTATTATTAATCTCATAAATTGTCTTATGTAGCATGATGCTAATGTTAGCTCTAATGCACCTGCAGAACAGGTCCAATTCTTCTTCATAATGCATTTTGTCATAATTCTTCATGTGAGGTCGCAAGAAAATGTTTTGTTGTATTTATTTAGAAATACTTTTGATAATAGTTGGGTAAATTTATACTGGGATTGAAGCGATGTGGCTTGGTAAATGTTGTATTGCCAGTATAAAGGCTGATAATTGCTGAATATAAACAAAAGAATAATAAGGTCATACCTGGCGGAGGTGTGAAAGGTTCTGTCATGCATTTCTTTATTTCAAGATGTTTACAGGTAAATCCTAGTATTTTAAATTCGTTGATTAATCATGATTGTGATTAACGTGATTTAAATTTTTTAATCAATTGACAACACTAATATATACATATATATATATATATATATACATACATACATACATACATACATATATACAGGTATAAATATACACATGTATGTGTATATATATATATATACAGTGTTGGGTAAGTTACTTTCAAAAAGTAATTAATTACTATTACTAAGTACATCATCAATATTGTATTTAAATTACTAATTACTCTGTCTGAAAAGTACTTAGTTACTCAATAAGTAACTTAATTATTCAAATCGCTAATTAGGCCGTACATCTTAAAATCCCTATAAACCTTAATAGAAATTAAACTCTTTATTCTTTCAATGGGAGTCAAACATAGGATAGTTTAGCCTTTTAGCTTTAAAACAACTGTAATACTCAAACTTTATTATTATTTTTTTTTTAAATGTAACCTTCTTTGGTTAACAAATAGAAATACTCTGAATAACAAAAAAGCTTAAGAAAAGTTAAACAATACATTTCAGTTTGGCAAGATGTTCAGGAAAAGCCCAACTAATAAAATCTGTACAGGTTTATGTAAAAATAACATGTTAACTAATGTAGGTAAGGTAAGAATAAATTACATAAATTATCTTCTCTGCTGAATAAAGCCGTGTCAGATCGCGCTGTTCTTCTGAGGTCAATTCCTCATAGCAGGACTTCTTTCAAAAACAATGCAATTTAGACTAATCTCTTTTTTTTTTTATCTGTTTTTTGTATCTAGATGAGGGTGTTTACGCGCAGGTGACTGCAATGAGATTAGATACGGGAAAGACTGTACCTCACTTTAGTTTCATACGGATTACATAGTCAGAGAATATTCGTTTTCGATTTGAATTCTTTCATTTAAAAGTACTTCAAGCTTCATATATAGGAAAGACTGTAGCCTACCTCGCTTTAGTTTCATATGGATTATATAATCGAATATTCGTTTTCGATTTGAATTCGTTCATTTAAAAGTAGACACACAAGCTTTCTATAAACATATTTCTCATGTCTCTGTGTCAAATATTTGCTGAGTTCGTGATGCGTAGAAAGTTGCTCACAGAGACCTAGATGGCAGAAAGTGCACCCTGTTTGTTTTGTTTATTTTGCAAAAGCATAATGTTTTGTTGTTATTGTCAGTGTACACAAATAAAAGTAGGCCCTTTTTAGATTTGATTGATTTTAGTCTTATCTGTATCTGAGTATTTAAGGTTTCTCTGTGAATCAGGATCAGGGTTAAGGACGCTGCATTCAATTTGATCTTTTTTAATGATTTACTGTATGTAACGCAAGTACTTTATAAATAACTGTAATTAAATATATATTTACGTTTAGTCATTTAGCAGACGTTTTTATCCAAAGTGACTTACAAATGAGGACAATGTGTTTTTTTTTTTTTTTTTAAAGAATAGTTTTTTAATAGAGAGTGCTAGAGTTAGAGGGTCAAATAAAGATGGAAGAGATGTGTTTTTAGCCGATTCTTGAAAATGGCTAAGGACTCAGCTGCTCTGATTGAGTTGGGCAGGTCATTCCACCAGAAGGAACATTTAACTTAAAAGTCTGTGAAAGTGATTTTGTGCCTCTTTGGGATGGCACAATAAAGCGACATTCACTTGCAGAATGCAGGCTTCTAGAGGGCACATAAATCTGAAGTAATGAATTTAGGTAAAGGGGTGCAGAGCCAGTGGTGGTTTTGTGGACAAACATTAATGCCTTGAGTTTTATGCGAGCAGCTATTGGTAGCCAGTGCAAATTGATAAACAGAGGTGTGACGTGCATTCTTTTCAGCTCATTAAAAATTAATCTTGCTGCTGCATTCTGGATTAATTGTAAAGGTTTGACAGAACTGGCTGGAAGACCTGCCAAGAGAGCATTGCAATAGTCCAGCCTGGACAGAACAAGAGCTTGAACAAGGAGTTGTGAAGCATGTTCCGAATGAAAGGGCCTGATCTTCTTGATATTGAATAAAGCAAATCTGCAGGTCCGGGGCAGTTTTAGCAATGTGGTCTGAGAAAGTCAGCTGATCATCACTCGAAGGTTTCAGGTTGTTTTTGAAGGAGTTATGGTTGATGTGCCTAACTGGATGGTGAAATTGTGATGAAACGAGAATGAAATGTCTTGGCAAGGTTGAGTTGAAGGTGATGGTCCTTCATCCAGCAAGAAATGTCTGTTAGACAAGCTGAGATGTGAGCAGCTATCGTCAGATCATCAGGATGGAATGAGAGGTAGAGTTGAGTGTCATCAGCATAGCAGTGATATGAAAAGCCATGTTTCTGAATGACAGAACCTAGTGATGCCTTGTAGACAGAGAAGAGAAGTGGTCCAAGAACTGAGCCCTGAGGCACCCCAGTAGTTAGATGTTGTGACTTGGACACCTCACCTCTCCAAGATACCTTGAAGGACCTATCTGAGAGGTAAGACTCAAACCACTGGAGTGCAGTTCCTGAGATGCCCTTTGCTGATAGGGTTGACCAGTGGTTAACCATGTCAAAAGCAGCGGACAGATCCAGCAAGATAAGTATTGAAGATATTTAATCAGCTCTTGCCATTCTTTGGGCTTCAACAACTGAGAGTAAGGCAGTCTCGGTTGAATGTCCACTTCTGAAACCAGACTGGTTGCTGTCGAGGAGGTTGTTCTGTGTGAGAAAGGCAGAGACTTGGTTGAACACAGCTCATTCAAGTGTTTTTGCAATGAAAGGAAGAAGGGAAACTGGTCTGTAGTTCTCTAAAAGAGATGGGTTAATGGTGGGTTTCTTAAGTAGTGGGGTTATACGAGCCTGTCTAAATGCTGAGGGAAAGACACCAGTGTGAAGGGATCAGTGTTGGGTGTAACGCGTTACTAAGTAACGCATTACTGTAATTAAATTGCTTATCCACTGAAAAAGTAAAGTAAGGGATTACTGCTCATTTTTAGGTCATTTAATTACAGTTACTTATAAAGTACTTGTTACATACAGTAAATAATTTCAACAGTTCTAAAATCAACATTGAATTTGAAATCTAAATTTACCATTTAAAGATACAATTGAATGCAGCGTCTTTAACCCTCTGCGCACCAGAGCATTCACTTTCAGTTTTTCCTGATTCACAGAGAAACCTTAAATACTCCGATACTGATAAGACTAAAATCAATCTGTCGGCGCCAATAGCCTCGTGGTTAGTGCGCCGACATATAGCGCAACTGTGCTCACGGCGACCCAAGTTCGATTCCTGTCTCGAGGTCCTTAGCCGATCCCGCCCCCTCTCTCCACCCAATGCTTTCCTGTCTGCTCTCTACTACTGTCCTATCTAATAAAGGCATAAAAAGCCCAAAAATATATATATAAAAAAAAAAAAAAAAGACTAAAATCAATCGAATCTAAAAAGGGCCTACTTTTATTTGTGTACACTGACAATTACAATAAAACATTGTGCTTTTGCAAAATAAAAAAACAAACAGGGTGCACTTTCTGCCGTCTAGGTCTCTGTGAGCAACTTTCTACGCATCACAAACTCAGCGAATATTTGACACAGAGACATGAGAAATATGTCTATAGAAAGCTTGTGTGTCTACTTTTAAATGAACGCATTCAAGTCAAAAACGAATATTCTCTGATTATGTAATCCGTATGAAACTAAAGCGAGGTACAGTCTTTCCCATATCTGAGCTTGAAGTGTCTAATTTTAAATGAACTAATTCAAATCGAAAACTAATATTCTCTGATTATGTAATCCTAATGAAACTAAAGCTAGGTACAGTTTTTCCCGTATCTGAGCTCATTATATGCAGTCACCTGTGTTATTTTTACATAAATCTGTATGGATTTTACTAGTTGGGCTTTTCCTGAACATCTTGCCATACTGAAATGTATTGTTTAACTTTTCTTAAGCTTTTTTGTTAATCAGATATTTTGTTATTCAGAGTATTTCTATTTGTTAACCAAAGGAGGTTACATTTTTTTATAAAAATGTTTAAGTATTACAGTTGTTTTAAAGATAAAAGGCTAAACTATTCTTTGTTTGACTCAAATTGAAAGAATACAGAGTTTAATTTCTATTAAGGTTTATAGGGATTTTAAGATGTAGCCTAATTAGCAATTTGAATAATTAAGTTACTTATAGAGTAACCAAGTTACTTTTCAGACAGAGTAATTAGTAAAGTAATTTAAATACAATATTGATTGTAATTAGTAATAGTAATTAATTACTTTTTTAAAGTAACTTACCCAACACTGGAAGGGATGTGTTAATGATGTGAGTGAGTGCAGGTACAACTGCAGGAGAAATGGAAGGAGATAAGATGGAATAGGATCGAGCGAACAAGTAGTAGGATGATTAGAAAGGATGAGTTTGAAGACCTCTGCCTCACAGAGTGAGGAGAAGCATGTGTGAACGAGTGTATGTTTGCTGGTAAGATGTGCTTGACAGATTGTGGTGTGGAAAATTGTGCGCTGATGGTTTTAATTTTATTAATTAACAGCTGACAACTTTGCCACGTTCTTCGAGTTGATGAAGGAGTGGGAGAAGGAGGACAAAGGAGCGAGGAAAATGTTTTAAAGAGCAAACGAGAGTTAGACGAATTGTTAATTTTGTTATCAAAATTTGTCCTTTTAGCAGTGGAGACATTAGCAGAGAAGGAAGAGAGGAGTGACTGATACAAATTAAGGTCAGTAGGATTTTTTGATTTGCACCACACCCTTTCAGCAGCCCTGAGCCTAGAACAATGTTCGCGGAGAACATCAGACAGCCAAGGGCCAAGGGGTGGTATGGGCTGGCCTGGAAGACAAGGGGCAGACAGTGTCTAAACAAGATGTAAGAGTGGAGCAGAAAGTATCAGTAGCACTGTTAGCATCAAGAGATGCTAACTGTTTAGGGGGAGGAAGCGAAGATGAAACCATAGCAGATAGCCGGGAGGGTGAGAGTGAACGTTGGTTACGTCGAAAGATGACATGTGGAGGGGTATGTGTTGTGTCAGGAACCATGTTGAGGTTAAGAGTGAGGAGGAAGTGATCCGAGGTGTGCAGTGGAGTAACCAGCACATGATCAGTGGAACAGTGTCGTGTGTAAATAAGGTCCAGTTGGTTGACTGATTTGTGAGTAGCCGTAGTTAACACTCTCTTGAGATCAAAAGAGGCAAGAAGAGTGTGGAAGTCTGCAGCCTGAGGTTTATCTGGGTGGATGTTGAAGTCTCCAAGCATAACTAGGGGAGTACCATCCTCAGGAAAGGTTGAGAGCAGCACATCTAATTCGTCCAAGAAGTTATCTTGTGGTCCTGGGGGTCGATAAACAACTACATGCGTGGTTTAAAGCGTGGTCAATAGTGACCGAATGTGATTCAAAGGAGCTGTTAAAACCCAGAGAAGGTAAAGGAATAAGTTTCCAATCATTAGAGATAAGCAGACCAGTACCTCCACCTCTTCCAGTCAGACGGGGAGTGTGGGAAAATGAGAAATTATCGGAGAGTGCTGCAGGAGTAGCAGTGTCCTCTGGTTTGATCCACGTCTCTGTCAGGGCCATGAGGATTAGTCTTGAATGACTAGAAATAGATGTAATGAAATCTGCTGTAAGGGAAACAGGTCAATTTAGCTCAAAGGGAATCATTTATGATTTTATAGGGAATTTGGACAGAATCATTGTTTTACGGCTGATCACTGAGTCAGCCAGCAATTCACTGAACGAGCCGTATAACATCAACTCTGCACATCACAAATATAGTGAAAACACTATTAAATAGCACAGTAACAAGATCGGCAGTTTAAGACATTAACTTGTAAGCACAAATCACAAGATACTTCTCTTTTCAATATAAATAAGACTTCATTGGATAACTCTAAGACATGTAAACTAAACACATGAACACACGCATTCACACAAGTTGCAGAAAGAAAGAAAGTGAGGAAAGGATGAGTTTAAGAGAATGAAAATGTGAAATCCCAATGGGCTGGTTGAAGTTTTAGACGGGCACTTGAGGTCGGACTTGGAGATGCGGCGTTGGCAAACTTAACTTAGTACACGAAACTCACAACGGAAAGAAAAGAAACTAAGGTTAAAGAATAAAAGGATGTAATGAGACTAGGTGTTTTTTCTTCTCATCGTGGTTAAGTAGCAGCTGGCATGTAGGCCAGAGCACGCTGGAACGGCGCTCGAAGAATTCACGGGCAAACATTAGTGGCAAAAAGCTTGGCTAAAAGCAGTGACTAAAAAGCCATGACCAAAAAGCATGGTTTGATGGAGTTTTTAACTCGGCTTTTGGACACATTCCAAAATGGTCTCTTGATCAATTAGATATTATCTTAGCTCGGGGTGTTGCTCTGTTTCTCCTCCCAATACATATATCAGCATGTTATCTGGTCAGTCACATGGTCCGAACTTTCCCGCTCTTGCAGAGTATAATTTTGGGACATGATTTCTATAACCAGAATGATACATTTGACAAAGAATTGATTGGAAGAAACATTTCAAGCAAGGATTTTCAAATTCATACATACCAAACATGAATATGAACCCTTAAGCTATTCAATTATTATTAAAAAGACATACACGAGTGATTAGAACATTATAGACAAATGTGTGGGTTACATATACAGGTGCTGGTCATATAATTAGAATATCATCAAAAAGTTGATTTATTTCACTAATTCCATTCAAAAAGTGAAACTTGTATATTATATTCATTCATTACACACAGACTGATATATTTCAAAAGTTTATTTCTTTTAATTTTGATGATTATAACTGACAACTAAGGAAAATCCCAAATTCATTATCTCAGAAAATTAGAATATTTACATTTGAGTTTCAATAAATGACCATCCCTACAGTATAAATTTCGGGTATCTCTTGTTCTTTGAAACCACATTAATGGAGAGGACTACTGACTTGGTAATGATCCAGAAGACGAACATTGACGCCCTCCACAAAGAGGGTAAGTCACAGAGGGTCATTACTGAAAGGTGTGGCTGTTTACAGAGTGCTGTATCAAAGCATATTAAATGCAAAGTTGACTGGAAGGAAGAATTTGGGTAGGAAAAGGTGCACAAGCAACAGGGATGACCTCAAGCTTGAGAATACAGTCAAGCAAAGCCGATTCAAACACTTGGGAGAGCTTCACAAGGAGAGAACTGAAGCTGGAGTCAGTGCATCAAGAGTCACCATGCTCAGACGTCTTCAGGAAAAGGGCTACCAAGCCACTTCTGAACCAGAGACAACGTCAGAAGCATCTTTCCTGGGCTGTGGAGAAAAAGAACTGGACTGTTGCTCAGTGGTCCAAAGTCCTCTTTTCAGATGAAAGTAAATTTTACATTTCATTTGGAAATCAAGGTCCCAGAGTCTGAAGGAAGAGTGGAGAGGCACAGAATCCATGTTGCTTGAAGTCCAGTGTGAAGTTTCCACAGTCAGTGATGATTTGGGCTGCCATGTCATCTGCTGGTGTTGGTCCACTGTGTTTTCTGATGTCCACAGTCAACGCAGCCATCTACCAGGAAATTTTAGAGCACTTCATGCTTCCTTCTGTTGACAAGCTTTATGGAGATGCTGATTTAATTTTCCAGCAGGACTTGGCACCTGCCCACACTGCCAAAGGTACCAAAAGCTGGTTCAATGACCATAGTGTTACTGTGCTTGATTGGCCAGCAAACTCGCTGACCTGAACCCCATAGAGAATCTATGGGGTATTGTCAAGAGGAAGATGAGAGACACCAGACCCAACAATGCAGATGAGCTGAAGGCCACTATCAGAGCAACCTGGGCTCTCATAACACCTGAGCAGTGCCACAGACTGATCGACTCCATGCCACGCCGCATTGCTGCAGTAATTCAGGCAAAGGAGCCCCAACTAAGTATTGAGTGCTGTACATGCTCATACTTTTAATTTTCATACTTTTCAGTTGGCCAAGATTTCTAAAAATCCTTTCTTTGTATTGGTCTTAAGTAATATTCTAATATTTTGAGATACTGATTTTTGACTTTCATGAGCTGTAAGCTCTAATTATCAAAATTAAAAGAAATAAACATTTGAAATATATCAGTCTGTGTGTAATGAATGAATATAATATACAAGTTTCACTTTTTGAATGGAATTAGTGAAATAAATCAACTTCTTGATGATATTCTAATTACATGACCAGCACCTGTATGTGTATATGTATACATTTACATATAGCATAAAATAAAAACTTGAAGGCAAAACTGAAGCCTCTGACCAAAATTGGACTGTTGTGGCTTTTAGTTTGTCTGTTAGCTTTGAGGCCTTCTGTATGCTGGTGTACTACTAAATATTGTCAAAATTCAGGTTTAGCAGTTTAGTAGGTCGTTGGAGTCATTGAAGTTAGTAAAAATCTTTCATCATCATTACTGTCATGACAGTAATGACATTTATAATGTTACAATAAATTTATATGTAAAGAAATGCTATTCTTTTGAACTTTCTATGCAGACTTTATCTTCTGTTTTACTAAAAGCATGAGATAAAAATGTAACTATACAAATAAGAGAGGCGTGTTGCAGTGATAGTTCACCGAAAAATTAAAATTGCTCCATAATTTACTCACTCTCGAGCCATCCTAGTTGTATATGACTTTCTTCTTTCTGACGAATACAATCTGAGTTATAATAAAAATGTCCTGGTTCTTCCAAGTTTTATAATGGCAGTGAATGGGTGTTGAGATTTTGCCCAATAAAGTGCATTCATCCATCATAAAAAGTGCTCCGAGGGGTGAATAAAGAGCTTCTGAAGCGAATCGATTTGCTTCAGAAGGCTATTATTAACCCTCCGGAGCCATGCAGAGTACTTTTTATGATGGATGGATGCACTTTAAATATCAACACCCATTCACTACCATTATAAAGCTTGGAAGAGCCAGGACATTTTTTAATATAACTTTGACTGTATTAGTCTGAAAGACGAAAATCATACACCTAGGATGGCTTGAGGGCGAGTAAATCATGGGGTAATTTTTATTTTTCGGTGAACTATCCCTTTAAATGTCTTGTTTGCCTTTATGAATTAAGGAATTTACCCAACATTTAACATTAAAGGACCCATATAAGATTCTTTGTAAGTAGCTTAAGTCAGCGCTCAGTTTAGCAATGTGTGTGTGTGCATGAAAGAGAAAGGAAAAAATTAATCTTCTGGAATAACACAGCTGTATTATCTTATGAGTCATCATTGCACATTTGTTTTAAGATATCATTTGCCAAAATGTTATTTACCAAACCCCATGTACATCATTTAGGGCATCTATAAGTCTAAATGGCCCTCAGTGCCAGGTTTTTTGTTTCAGTTATTAAAGGATGGCATAAATATCGCAGTGCGCCCTTGTGTTGGCTAAGCAAAAGCTGAGAGCTGCGCTGTCATTCCAGTGCGGTACATGTGGGCGATTATGATATAATATGCCCCAAATAGATAGTGGATAACTTTAGGGTTAGTTTCAGGAATGCTGGAGGCTTATTGTGTGGGAGGATTTGGACTCAAATAGAAGTTTGAATAGTTGTGAAACTTTCAAAGTAAAATAAATGTTACCAAAATTGCTTATCACTTCTTTCCTCAAGCATTTCTAAACCAAGGATGGGCGGCCCAAGAATTCCTCCTAGCATGTTGTTGATTTTGCAGGCGACGGGCACAGAGGTACGTTAGGGATCTGAATGTTGGATGTCGGAATCTAAATGTCTTGAACTGTCGATCTTGTGACAATGCTTGAAAAATCAACAAGTGCTTTGCCACTTTTTTCTCCTTCGCCCACCGGAGAGAAAAGGAGAGAAAGAGGTGACTTCACTTTTCCACCCACATCACACTCTCAGTGGCGCTCAGCTGTGAGGTTTGTTAACATGCATTTTTACTCATGTTCAGTTGAATGCCTGGGGCTTTTTTAAACCCAACACTCATTTCTGTTGAATGGGGCTTGTTTATATCTTGTATTAGTTATTAATTTGAATAATTGTATTTCTTGCAAGCTATTGCAAGAATATTATATATTCTGTAGTTTTCTAAGACATTTTAAAGTAGTGAAATCGCTCACTGACTGAATGGCATTTAATATCGAACTGCTAGAGATAATGTCAATGTAAAATTTGCATATTGAATTGTGATTGGTTTCTATCAAAAAAGTGGGGAGTCTCAGTCTCTCTCTCTCTCTCTCTCTCTCTTGCTCTCTTTATGTCCCTCCTTCTCTCTATATTTGAGTTTTCAACTTGTAAATAGCAAAATTGTGGATATAAAAATAACGAATTCATTTAGTGAGAGTTATTCTTACAACAATGCATAAGATGCTTCAATAAGAATAAGATTTCTTAAAATGAGTTATTCAAGATAGATTCTCTGAAAATGTGGCAGCTTTGTTTCTAAAATTTAGTTTTAATGATATTTAGATGTTTGGTCATATATAGTAGTCTTGATAGTTTGTTATACATTTTATTATGCATTTACCCAAAATTTACCCACAAATTTTATATGGAAACTATTACAAAAATCTTTTTTTTTTTTCTGTGTTTTTTTTTTTTTTTAACTTGATGATGATAGGACAGTTTAGAGATGACAGGAAGTGAAGTGGGAAGGGGGAGGTGGGGGGTGGGATCGGGAAAGGTCCTCGAGCCAGGATTCGAACTCGGGACGCTCTTAGCGCAACGACGCTGTATGTCGGCGCACTGCCCACAAGGCTAGACCAAAGACGCTGACCAAAAAACATATTTTGTCGGTTTCCACTCAAACTGGCTTTAAAAATGATGTAAAAGGGATTGTTGCTCAAAAGCAGTTCACTTAGCATGATGATTTGATGTTTGTAGTGATAATTTTTGTCTTGTAATTAGTGCAGTGATTATGATGACTCAGGGATTTTTCAGCCTCCTGAGTGTCACACCCAAACTAATTCACCAGGGACTGTCAGCTTATTCTCCTCAGGCACAGCTTAGCACATCCTGTTGATGTTTGCTGGACATAAAATGGTAAAGAATCCAAATCTAACCATCATTTAGCTATAATCATAAAAATAGCTAGAATCTGTGATTATACAGTAGCAAAGAAATGTCAAAGAAATGATGGTGGATTTCGTTCTCTTACAAAGATATTTAATGTTTTTGACGTAATGGTTAGGATTTGTGATTCGATTCCAAGTTAATATCTCACTGTGGCTTTCTATAGCTGGGCTATACATTAATTACGCTGTACTCTGTCTTTGTTTCCACTCCAGTGTCAATTTATGATTATTTGTTCAGTATAATAAAGTCAGCTCTGTCCTCCAACCACTGGCAACACGCATCATAGCACCACAGCCAATGATGTTTCTCCCTGGCACCTCCCAGCCAATAAGATTCCTGAGCTCATCAGCTCAGTTTAATGTGAAAGCTTTTATTCATTCATTTATTCATCTATTATTTAACACAAATCTGTCCAGAAAGTCCTACTGACCTCCTTTCTGGAGGATGCATTATTATTTCATCCCATATTGGCCGTCTATTGACCTTTGGAGAGTTTATTGGATTATAATCCAATTCTTGAGCCTACAAATGAAAATGGATTTGTGGGATAATGTTGCTCAGTCAGTATACCGCTGGACAGTTTTAACTACAAGTACAGTATTTGTAAGACATTATAGTTTTGCATGAACTGTACCTACCATTTTATAAATAATTCATTAACAGCCATTGCAGTAGACTGTGTGTACCAGGAACAAACCATGTGAACTTTGTTTACTCTTAAGAAAGGTTATATGAGAAAGTAAACTCATTAAGAAGTTCACACCTTCTAACAAGATGTATGATCTTCTTTAAAGTTGTCTCTGTCAGTGCATGCAGTGTAGGTGGGTCATCGCTAATGAGCACAGCATGTACTGTCTGTGTGCCATATGTGGTGTTAATGTATAGCATCTGTGTTTACCATGTGTTTACATGGTCTAGATAAGGTCATCAGGCTCAGAGCGGAAGCTCAGTTTATGGTTTTCCTATAAATTCCTAGAAATGTAAATTCCTTAGTAATGTATTGTAATTACTTAAGCAAACACTTATATTTTAACTAAATTAATATAATATAATATAATATAATATAATATAATATAATATAATATAATATAATATAATATAATATAATATAATATAATATAATATAATATAATTAATAAATAAATTTAATTAATAAATTTAAATTATACATTTTTATGCCAATTTTTTGCATTACACAATTGAGGCTGCATTCGTAATTCCCTATTAGGGTTGGGCGATATCTACCAAATTGGCATCGGACGATGTCTACAGTGAAACATTGTGATGGACGATGACATCGAGGGGCGGGGTTAGGGGTGTGCCCGAAACGTGAATTCGTATGCAGAAACGCACGGAAAAACAAATAACGCATTCTACGGAGCCACTAAAGGGACATAGCCGCTTGCTACAGTAGCAGCCTGTTACATTACAGTACATGAAAATTCACTTACCACATACACAAAGTAAGGAGAGATGACTTATAGGACAATGGCGAATGATTTGCAGATACTGAGCACCACTGACAAACATCTGATCTTGTAAAATGTATGGTACTGCTGCTCCATAGTATAGAGTCTGTGTGATCGCGAATCTCGAAAGTGAAAGTAAAATAAGAGCATGCATTCGAAAGCGGTTTCAGTGCCCTGCCTGCACTGAAGTAGCGGTTCCCTGATGCCCGCAATTTAATTATAATTACCCAACGATATAATTGTGAGAGAAAATATTTAAAAAAATTTTTATCCTCCAATCTCGTAGGCTATTTATTCCCCTTAGGGGTTCCGTAGTATACTTAATTTCCTTTCCGAACACGGAATTGGGTTGCGGCGGATTGCAGAAGAGGGGGTGGGGGAAGAAATCACGATGCCGGCTCAACATCGTGATGTCTCTCAGCCATTGGCAATGGACGATGACATCGTCTATTGACCCAACTCTACTCCCTATATAGTTTCTTTTGCCGTTTAAGATTCAATAACATGTCTGGAAGTAGCTAAGTAGCTTTAGGAATGAGACAAAATTCAGAGCCTGCAGGCCTGCTGTTTATGTCCCTTCATGCTTATGAACTAAACATCAACAGGTTTGATCTTCTATCCTCTTTAGAGATGATTTCCTACAGGGTGAAGCTACTGGATTGCTGATTATTTGCCATTGATTAATTTTTTGCCTTCATATTGATGTGGCCGTCTCGGGATTGGTTCTGTAAATTAATCTATTAGTCCACCGTCCCTTTACACCGCTGCTGACCTTGACTACACAATGTCCTATAGAGATGTTGTACAGCAAGGAAGCACACACACACACACACACAGGCACATACATACACACTCCGGATTTTCGTGTTTAGCGGCTGTAAGGATTTTCAGACAAAGCTCTGTGTTGGTGAGTTGACCCTGAGGGGCTTAAATGAGAAAAATAAGAGGCTCTGGGTAAAAGTCGAGAAAATGGAGGAGGGGTGTTTGTATATATGTGTTTATGTGATTGAATCTATGGCTCTGATTGGCTGTCTTCAATTTTAGCTGCTTGTCTGTCATCATGCATGAAAGAGCCAGCTGTCATTGTCATGAAATCTGCTCCGAGCATGACGGCAGGGATGGGTGGAAAGGGATTCCTGGGTCCTGATAAGGGCATTTTGACTGAAGCGGTGAGGAAGGCAGTGCCTCCTCAGAAAATCTGGAAAAGAAAATAATTTGCAGTGCAGAAAGAAAACGAATAATATTTTATAATATTTATTTTAATAAATGGCATTTGAATATGAGATCAAACATAATTTAATATTTTCTTCTAGAATAACACTGTCAAACAGTGACGCCAGAAAATAATATTTGTTTGCAAATAGTTAGCTTGGTTTTAATAAATAAATACATAAATAAATACATTCATAATTAAGAATTTAGATTATTATATTTATAAATCATTTATTTGTAATAAATATTTATTTATTTGTAATTATTTGTATTTTCTATTTACTTTTTTATCTATCTATCTATCTATCTATCTATCTATCTATCTATCTATCTATCTATCTATTCATCTACAGTGCCCTCCACTAATATTGGCACCCTTGGTAAATATGAGCAAAGGCGGCTGTGAAAATAAATCTACATTGTTTATCCTTTTTATCTTTCATTCACAAAATTCAGAAAATTCCAACCAATCATTGAAGTAAAACAATTGAAAGTGGGGGGAAAATCTCATTGTGAAATAAATGCTTTCTCTAGTTCATGTTGGCCACAATTATTGGCACCCAATTATTGCAACTTCTTTTTCCCAGGGTAACAGCTCTGAGTTTTCTCCTATAATGCCTGAAGAGTTTGGAGAACACCTGATAAGAGATCAGAGATCATTTTCTTCATACAGAATCTCTCCAGATCCTTCAGATTCACAGCTCCATGTTAGTAGTACTTCTCTTCAGTTCACCCCACTCATTTTCTGTAGGGTTCAGGTCAGAGGACTGGGACAGCCATGGTAAAAGATTCATTTTGTGCTCAGTGACCCATTTGTGCGTTTATTTTGATGTTTATTTTGGATTGTTGTCCTGGTGGAAGATCCAACCACAGCCCATTATAAGATTTCTAACAGAGTCAGTCAGGTTTAGATTTTTTATCTGTTGGTATTTGATTGAATCCATGATGCCATGCATCTGAACAAGATCAGGACCTCTGGCAGAAAAACAGACCCACAACATTAAAGATCCAGCAGTATATTTAACCGTGGACATGGGGTACTTTTTTTTTTTTTTTATCCCTGTTTGTACTAAACTCATCTGGTGGGTTTGCTGCCAAAAAGCTATTTTTTCAGTTTCATCTGACCATAGAAGCCAGTGCCATTTGAAGTTCCAGTCGTGTCTGATAACTGAATATGCTGGAGTTTGTTTTTGGATGAGTGAGGAGAATTTTCCTTGAAACCCTCCCGAACAACATGTGGTGATGTAGGTGCTGTTTGACATATATATTTTTTCAGGTTTCTGACCCCGAGACTCAACTAATCTCTCCAATTCTCCAGCTGTGATCCTTGGAGAGTCTTTGACCACTCAAACTCTCCTTCTCACCGTACATTAGGATGATATAGACACATCCTCTTCCAGGCAGATTTGTAACATCTTTAGTTGTTTGGAACCTCTTAATTATTACCCTGATGGTGGAAATGGGGATTTTCGATACTTTAACTCTTTTCTTACAGCTACTTTCTATTTTGTGAAGCTCAACAATCTTGTTCTGCACATCAGAACTATATTTTTAGGTTTTTACTTGTGATGGATGATTAAGGGAATTTGGCCTTTGTGTTCCTCATATTTATAATCCTGTGGAACAGGAAGTCATGGCTGGAAAATTTCATGCTCCTAGTCACCCTGGTGTGCTAAAAAATGTAAATATGGATGGGAATATACTTCAGAGATATTTTACTCACAAGAATTTCTAGGGGTGCCAATAATTGTGGCCAACATTCATTGGAGAAAAAACATTTATTTTCTCCCCACTTTCAATTGTTTTACTTCAATGATAGGTTAGAATTTTGTGATTTAGGTGATTTTTTTTTTTTTTTTTTTGAGTGAAGGATCAAAAGGATAAACAATGCAGATTTATTTTCACAGCCGCCTTTGCTCATATTTATCAAGGGTGCCAATATAAGTGGAGGGCTCTATCTGTCTATCTATCTATCTATACTTATGTATAACTTCTAATAATGATTTACTTATTACATTAAATTATTTATATAAAAGTATTCTTCTTGATAATAAAAGGTAATTATTGTTGTACATTATGACTTTAAAACTTTTAAACTTGGAAATCCAAAATTTAACCTGGAAAAGCATTAATTAATTAATTAATTAATTAATTTCCTTTTTTTCCTTCCACCGCATGCCACTGATGTCCTAACGAGTTTCTCTCTGAAATGATGCATGGCAGGATATATAGTATGTAACTGGAAGACACAATATTGCAATCAGAATGATGGGCAGCCCACTTTAGTTTTGGACAGGAAGGAGGCAAGAGGGTAAGGAGTCTGAGAAGGACAGTGAAATTGGCATGAGCAGAGGGTAGAAAAGAGAAAACGGTAAATATGAGAGAGAAGTTTAGTAAGAGCACAGCGCCTCAGTTATTATGTTGTCATTGTCTGAGTGTGTAAATACGGAGCGTTTGCCTGAAGAGCAGACGGTGCGTTCATCACCGCTCAGAACTACACACCACCATGGGCTCTCCAATCCATATTCAGTAGCTCTCAATGGAAATGTGCAAATAAACAAAAGGACTGATGAGCAATCATAGCAATATTTGACCCCCTATGAGAAACGAATGAATTGAATAGAATAAATTTACATTTAATCAATTAGCAGATTCTCTTATCCAAAGCAACACAAGAAGCAAGTTTACAGTAGTTTATAGATGTTTACTTCCCCTCTAACTTTTTCTCTAGCCTCACCACTATTTAGTAATTTCCTTTTGTTTATATTTCATTAAATTCTTCATTGAAACCACAAATCGTTCTAGCAATTTTGACAACCTCGTATGTGTTAAGCTAGATAACACTAGTTGCTAGTTGCAAGCTAGTTAATGAATAACGAATAGAATAAAGTGAATAGAATTGAGATGTGGTTTCAGGGGTAATGAAATATGGTCTAAAACGTATCCAGGAGCAAATAGCCTGGTTTTGCATCCCAGCTTCCTTCTCCCTTATTATTTACTATCACTATGTGTGAGCAGGTTTACTGTACTGTAGGAATCATATTTACTGTGGAGTTTCAAGCACCCACCTTTTTTGAGAAATGGGATTTTTGTATGACAATTCTGTGTTGTGTTGTGGTAGTATTGGATTTCTGTAGTTAAGTGTTATATATGAGCAAAGACCCCACAAGCTTCTGATCCTCCAGGAAAGGTTAGTAGCAGTGATTTCTGATACAGCAGCATCCACAAAGAGACAAAAAGCCCTTTCTGGGACAGGAAGTGATTTGTTTCATCAGTGTTTCACATGATGAAATCCACAGTCGTGATGGAAGCCATTGTTTATTCACAGGGCAGTGTGCTGTAGTGAGATTACAAATAAAGTATTTACAGTAGATGTTACCACATACTCTAGATAGGCTTTTTGTTTGTTGTATTTGAGAATGAAAAAAATAGATCAATAATCATATTTGTGATTGCATAATGCTCTTTAAAGATCATCATGTCAGCTTTCTTTTTTCTTGTCAGAGAACTGAACCTCTGGATTAGTGTCCGCAGTTGGATATTTAAAGATTTCAAGGGGATCCGTAATCTCTGTAGGATTACTGTGCCTGAATGGCTGACATCAGCTTTCTTGACTTTATGCTGCATTGAAGTCGCAAGTAAAAGTTAAGTGAGTGTGCTGCGTGTTCGTAATCTCCCATAATGCATTGCTCCGTATTTTATATTGCCTCAGTCTCTGGTGGATGTTGCCCTACGGTTAATCCTCTTTTTTTTTTTTTAAAGCATTGACACAAACTGTTCCGCCACCCTTCCTCTGCACATCCGGCCCCTCTCGTTAAAGCGATCCTTTAAAAGTGTGTCATCTTTCTCTCTCTGCCGCAGATAAAAGCTCTTTTCTGTTAAAATCCGATTGAATCTCATCATACTGCCCTGCCTATATGATGATGTCATAATGGAAGAGACAGTCAGGCTGTTCCATGTTCCGTGACATCATCGCATCATTCCATTCCTCCTTTTCCCTCTGTTTCTCCGAGCTTACGCTCCCTTACATAACCATTGATCCACAGATGGTACAGCTGACCTGCTGCCTGCCTGTTAATGTGTTTGTGTGACCTTCTGACACTCAGCGGCTGGAAAATGGTTTATCTGAATGACTCTACATGCGTGACAGGTAAAACATGAAATATGGCGAATGATCATTGTTAAACAGAACCAGACTAGATAAGACTAGGCCCCTTAAGACCCCTTGAGGCCTGGATACAGACCAATATCTAACCTCAAGACCACGTTGAACCATTTTTAAAAATTTTAATAAAATGTATAATTTATTATATAATTTGTAATGTATAATAATTGATCATTTTAATATATTATTTAAAGTATAATATAATTAAACATATATTTTATAAATACAAATTGTAATTTTAATAAATTAAAATAAAATTCAAAGTATTTTTTAATTTATTTTAAAAATAACAATTGTACACATTATTTGATATTTATGAAAATGTTTTATTGTATTATACAGTTTTCACAGAAACATTTATTAGTTTCATTTTATTAATTTAATTTTATAAATAAGTTTATTACATTCTTTTTATTAAGATGGAAAATATACAGAATTATAATTACAGAAATATATTAATTATAATTATTGTAATTACGGAAATATATAATTACAGAAATAATAATAATATTATTATTGTAAACAAACAAACAAACAAACAAATAAATAAATGAAATATCTTTTGTAGTTTTGTTTATTGTTTCTAGGTTTATTATATGATGATATGTTATATGCCATAGAAGAACCATTTTTGGTTCCACAAAGAACCATTCAGTCCAAGGTTCTTTAAAGAACCATCTCTTTCTTACCTTTTTATAATCTGAAGAACCTTCTTTTGCCACAAAGAACCTTTTGTGAAACAGAAAGGTTCTTCAGATGTTAAAGGTTCTTAATGGAACCATTTACACAAAAAAGGTTCTTCTATGGCATCGTGAATCAACTTTATTTTTAAGAGTATATGATGTATGATGCATATGCACAGGTATGATGCTGACCTTTCTTTCTTTATGCTATCATGTTAAATCTGGGTGAACTTTTCGCCATCTCACATGTTTCAGACCTTGACTAGAATTAACCGAAATGACCTCAGTCAGTTCTGTAAAGCAGCATAGTGTGGAATTCTTTCCTTCTGAGCGGTTGTTAGGCTAATTGGCTTGTTGTCTGAGGATGGATGTCTTCGCAAAAGCTTTTAAAGTGACCACCTCCTCCCCCTTCTTCAAACTGTTTAATTTGGAGGAGTGCCCAGGATAAAAGGAGAATATTTCAGTCATCTTGTGTATGTGCGTGTTTGTGAACGGGTAGTTTGAAGTTCCTAGACACCATCTGCTCTTCTGCATCAAACATATTGAATACGCACATAATGTTTTCCTCATATCCCCCGATGAATATTAATCCAAGACTAAAAATTGCACAACACTACAAATGTACCAACTCATTTGACGTCTTCAGAGCATTATTATCTGGAAAGCTACAAAGAAACAGAGTTCTGTTGTCAACGGTTCTCAAATGCTCAATAAAAATGGCCTGTTGAGAACAGTTTTCTTTCTTGTGTTAATGTATTTCCTGTTGAAACTGGTTTGAGCAGGTCGTATCATCGGTTTGTTCCTCTTTAAAAAAAAAAAAAAAAAAAAAAAATAGCCAACAGGCATGAATCATGATTTGCTACTTGCTATTGCATTCATGTCACTTTGGTTAACATTTAGTTGTACACTAGCATATAGATGACCTCAAAAATAATAGCCATTGACAATAAGTCAATTAATGAATTTGTTCTGTTGAATGATCATCCTGTCAGTCAAAGCGAACATGGGATTTTGCTTCACATTTTCTTCAATGCCAGCTCTGTCCAATTCGCTTCATTTTGACCAGCATGAAACATTTGTCAGGCGTCACGATTTGATTATGCAGACACATGTGTTTGATAAATACATCTGACAGGCTTCTCAGAATGATTGTGGTATCAGGATTCAGTGTGTGGTCGGACTCAGACCAGAAGTGTGACTGAGAGAGAGAAAACATTCAAGACAGTGACGTCATCGTCATCCTTTGGAGTGTTTTGACTGTTTCAAACTGTTATTGAACGGTGATATTATTATTGAACATTCAAGATAGGATTTGTTCTAAACCATTAAGTCTTAAACTTCCACTGCCAAAAGAATTTTCCAAACATGTTTTAATTTAATATCGCCCAGCACAAATATAATTTGTGTATTTAAAAAATGTATTTTATAGATTATATAATTGAAACATGCATATAGATTATATATAGTTTTATACTCCACATTGAGTTTGTTGATTTTAGTATGCCTTGAAAATGTTCTGTTTTTAAACACCTTTTTTAAATTTTAAAATGATTTTTTCTTTCCATTTTATTTGTGGTGCTATAAAGAAATACATTTTTTTGGAAAGTTTAAGCAACATTACAGAAGTAATATTGCTTGAATTGGTGCATAAATGATTTGCCAATTTTAATAGTTGATTATTCATTAGGCCACATGTTTGTATTGTGTTTATTCCCTGGCCTTGTTTTAAATGAGAGAAAATCTGTTTGAATGGCTCAAATGCATGTTTGTTTTAACCACAAGATGATGTTTGAGCTCATCTGCTCAATGACTGATCCACACACATTCAATTTAATTTCAGTGATGCATCACTGGGCTGTAATGGAAAACCATTAGAGCTGTACAAACCCTTAGCTGTTGTCTGTCTACATACCAGTCACAAGACCTTCCATTAACCCCTTTATTTACATGAAAATACGCACGCTCACTCAGCACACACTGCTAAACCAGACTGGACAGACCGGAGAGGTTGATTCCATGTAGAGAGGCACATAAACAGAACTGAATTAAGGCCTAATGGCTGTGCATTGAGTTTGCCTTTAGGTCACAGTTTACATTGTCCAGTCCCGCCGAGTTTTTTTTCCCAAAATCCTGTTAAACTGGCAAATCATTTTGTCAGATGGCAACACTGAAATGCATTGGCTCCAGCACACAAAGTACGGCTGGCGGCACTGGACATAATGTGCTCTTTCTCATTGGAAAAATTCCTGGCATCGTTTTCAAATCTGCGTCAAACTCTTGCCATTTATATTTGTCGTATTAAATGTCTGACTCATGCTGAAGGTCGCATCTTCCTTTTATAGATACTGTGGAATGCAATAATTGCTTCAGTGAACTGACAATAAACTAAAGTCTGAAAGGACAGGAAGTGGATGCAGGAATGTCGCGTGGTGAAGCTGAAGTCGGCTGTTTGAGCTGGAGCAGCGGTGGAGGTGAAAGTCCTCAGATAAGCTGAGTTTCCTGAGTGGGGCTGGACTCTGATAAAGCCACCCATCCTGAGGAGAGAGAGAGATGGAGGAAGGGAGAGACATTCTCATTGTTGTGGTATTTGGGAAATGCTTTCACAACATCCAAAATATTGCCACATCAGCCTGTCAAAGAGAGAAATCAAGGTTCTGTAGGGGAAAGAAAGAACAGGTGAAAGAGAGACTTAAGAGAACGATAAAGATGTCTAATATTCAGGATTTATGGTTCCAAAGGTATCATCAGTGGAGAAAATATGTTGAACTCTGATCTGTCATATGCACATATGTGTGTATATGTATGGTAATATATGTATGCAATGAAGTAAGGCCATATTTTACAAATTTTTCTGCCATTTTATTATTATTATTATTTTTTTAAGCCCCTACAAATTTGTCTTTTGAACCAAAAACAGCAGGGTTTTTTCTTTTTTTATTTCACTTAAGCTTATCAGGCTGAATTTATGTGATTTAAAAACATATATATATATATATATATATATATATATATTAGGCTTGGGCGGTTTCCAAATTTTGATACCGTCAAACCTCCTCCCTATTTTACCTCGGTATACGGTATTACCGTGAATAATAAAAAAATTATGACATAAGGCTCAGACAGTGTCACCAAACTGTTGGCTTGTGCCTAAACCGTTCAGAAACTGAATACCAAACACTAATACTGAAACAATAACATGCACAACAATATTAACAACTTTTATTAGCAACAAATAGCAGTTTAGAAAAAAGTGCAAATACAACAGTCAAACAGAATTAAATTAACATAAACATCCATATTATAAAAAGTATTGCAAAGCGGCTGTCGGTGGACCTAGATGTTGTTGGTCCTGCATCGGGAGGCGTTGAAACTGTTGCACCAACCTGATCTCACAGAATTCAGTGTAATGTTCACGGACTTAATTAACCCTGAATCTGTGGTGGCATCACGGAATCGCCGAAAATTCCGTGCTGGGCTCACAGAAGGCACCAGCCGTGGTCCATGCACGGATTCACTGGTTCAACACCAGCGCTGCATCGGACCACGTAAAGAGTGACTCGATGCAGTTATACTTTCACTGGAGTACCTGACCCCACCCTACCCTAAACCTACCCAGTTCTGAACAATAATGATGACGATAAATTTCCCAGTATCGCGTCGGCATATTGATGCTAAGGGTTTCCGTGCGTGGAGCACGGCTGATGCCTGTCACTGACTTACATTGGTATCACTTCTGTGAGTCCATCACGGAATTTTTTCTGTGAGCCCATCACGGAATTTTCGGCGATTCCGTGATGCCACCACAGATTCGGAGGTTAATTAAGTCCGTGAACATTACACGGAATTCTGTGAGATCATGTTGGTTGCACTGAGTGAACTCGGGTCCATCCTCGCAGCAGTGAGTGGATGGTGGTTTCGTATATGCGACCTTAGGTACGAGGTATTTCCATCTCTCGCGGTCACCTTTTTGTTGCACAATTTGCAAATTGCCTCATCCGTATTTACCGCCTCTCCCTTCTCGTTCGGTCGAAACCCGAAATACTGCCAAACTGCAGAAGTTGTGTTCTTTTTCGAGACCAGGTCACTTGGTGCGCGACTCGCCATCTTTCCCCCTCTCTCTCTTTCTCTTTCTCCTCCACGCTGTTAATTTACAATCATCATTTATTATTATTATTATTATTATTATTATTTATTAAATCATTTAATCCTGTGATGGCAAAGCTGAAATTTTCAGCAGATAATGCTCTAATATCTAGTCTTCAGTGTCACATGGTCCTTCAGAAATCATTTGATGCTCAAGAAATATTTCTTTGTATTGGCAGGTGAAAACAGTGATACATTTTTTCAGTATTCTTTGATAAATAGAAAGTTTGAAAGAACAGCACTGATTTGAAATAGAAATGTTTTGTAATATTATAAATGTCTTTACTGTCACTTTTGATCAGTTGAATGTGTCCTTGCATTCTGAATATGATTAATTTTTTTAAATTACACAAAAAATAAAAAATAAATACATGAAAGAAATGCGAATGAAAACTAGCCACTGGTTAAATTCGGCACAATGCATGAAATGGCAACATTTATGTTAAAATTGCATGGTAAAAATAAATCTTACCAACCCTCAAATTTTGAATGGTAAATTGTTCTTCTGCTGATGTGCCAATTGTGCTTTTATATATATATATATTATTTCCCCTTTAAATAATGATACAGCCTGCTAGTCACTGTTAAAGTTTACATTTCCTGGCCTTTCCCATAATCTCACAAAAGAAGGAATCAATTTTCATCTTTGCTATACGTCATTAATCCTAAAATATAGCTTCACCTGCACGATTTTCCATTCCTGACTCTCCTTGCTGCACAGGGTTTAATAATAGCACCAAGTCCCCACAGAGTCAGAGAACCAGGCCAATGCAGTCCAAAGAGTTTGCTCCGCCCTCTTGTGGCAGGTGCATGTTATAACAAGTGTCTACAAGTGAGGGCATCAACCTGCAGGGGTCCTCGTGAAACAAGAAGAGAGCGAAAACAGAACTGGAACAAATTAAAAAAAAAATTCCTTTAAACATCCAGTAGAGCTAAACTGAGCATGCTCAGTGCCGCTGTGCTTTTCAGATGTGTGTGCATGCAGGCAGAGGGAGACAGAGGGGTGTGTGATGGTTTGCTACTGAGCGGGAGTGGGAACGAGTCAGTGGGGACCAGAAACACGGGCTGAGCTCCAGTGGCATGTCAGGAAGAATGGAAGAGGGACAGTGAAGTGGATCCAGGCACCACCAGCCCATATAGGGATGCTGCTAACACTACTGTTCTATCTGCGAGTGAAAGGTACCGTTGTACACCATACACAGAGACAGAGAGAGAAAAATAGGATAAAAAGATCAAATGGATGAAGAAATAAGACAGAATGGCTAAAGAGATGGGAAATAATTGCACTGTTTTGTTTTATAAAATGTATTTTGTTCCTTAATGGGATAGTTCACAGAAAAATTACAGTTCTAACTCTAATGTCGTTTCTGTGTGAAACAAAAAAGGAGATGTTTAGCAGAATGTCCAGGCTTTTCTTTTTTCAATGACATGATTAGTGACCATTACTGTTAATAGCCATTCTCCTGTATTGTGCTGAAAATCTTCCAGGATTGCAATGGGGGTGAGTAAACAGAAAGAAACGCCATTTTGGGTAAACTATCCCTTTATTGGTACTGTAATGGTTGTGTGTATTGTATGAAAGGGTTCTTTCACTCTTATCTTGCCCTCTCAGTCCTCTTTCCGTGTCTCTCTCTCTCTCTCTCTCATTTGGTCCTTTATTTAACTGTCCTCTTTGCAGAGAGTTTTCAGTTAGCTCATGGTCTGCTTTCACTGATGTAACAGACCTTTAACAGTGACACTGTTTGTACATGACTGCAATATAAATTTTTGTAATTTCAGGTCTTGGATCTTTCACTCAGGTTGACAGGATCTATTTAATGCATTAAACATTTTGCATTTCTTCCCACTATGAGAGCTCAATAATTGTTTCTGGTTGAGTTTACTTTTATTTATCACCAAATTCTATGTAATCTGAAAGCTGTATTGACATGTAGTGACTTATTGACATGTAGCACCGTAACGTGTCCTCCTTTGCACCATTTGAGAGTGAGTTCCTTTGCGTTAAAATGTCTATTTATGGATTTGGTGTCTATTTTTAGCGCATAGCTCAATAATAGTTCCTCAGGGCTCTGTGTGCTGTCCGTTTTTGTTTCAAAGCAAAATGACAGATTGTTAGTGTGTGCTGGAAGCTTAGCGCATTGTGTTTAGAAACGATTGCTAAGGGTTGTGTACTGTAGTGGTTAAAGCTCAAGGTTAGCAATTAGAAAACCATAAGCCATCACCATTATACTCTTGAATGCAGCACTTAACCACAGTTTGCTTGCCCATGCAAACCGTGACTCTGCAATGCTAGGGTGGTTGTTAGCGCTTTGATGTGTGGTTGATAAGGTATTCAAATTCCAGTGGTTTTAGTGTTTTTATTTGCTATGCACAGAGGTATAAAAATGATCTGAAAAGTTGGTGTTCAGTCTGTTAGTGCACACAATTGACTGAGGCTTCTGCTTGGTCATAAAAAGCTGTCGTATTATGTGTCTGTCTGCAGTTTTGTTCTATATTCCATGTACAAGCAAAACAAAGCTCTTCAAATATAATGATTTACCTGTTTCCCCACAAAATGGAACATTTTTCCAAACCTTTTTCTTTCTTTTCCCAAAAGAAGATATTTTGAAGAATGTTGGTAAACAGGTGCTGGTAGCCATTGACTTCCATATTATTTTTCCCTACTATGGAAGTCAGTGGCTAACCAGTTTGGGTTACCAACGTTCTTCAAAATAACGTCTTTTGTGAAAGAAACTCATACAGGTGGAACAGTGTGAGAGTGAGAAAATGATGACACGATTTAATTTTTGGAAACTATCCCTTAATATCTTTGAGGAAACCGTGATAACTTTTTTTCAGGATCCTTTGATGAATAGAAAGTTTAATAGAACAGCATTTATTTGAAATCTAATTTTGTAAAAATCAGTCAGTAACATGATTTGAGGTGACATTTACATTTGTAGCAGAGGAAAATTCACGTACTACAACATAATACTTAAGGTCAAAGTCAAGTTCATAATGTTTTTTGGAGGCGACTTTGTGTGAAAGCTCTGGCAAAACATAAATATTCTAGGTTGAGGAATTAGTTCCAGATTTGCACGTTTTCTTTTTTTCTGAGTCTGTTTAACATTTCAAAGACTATATTGTGTGTACACTCAGCAGTGGGGTCTCATGGGAGTGTTGTTCTCTCAAGAGTGAAGCTTTTTTGTTTGCTTGATTACCTAAAACTGCTTTATTCTGTGAACCTCACATTTATACTCGTTATGTAATACCAGACTTTTAATAATGCAGCGCACATGGCCGCAGGCACATTTCTGGTCTCAGGGTCATCTCAACAGTGACGACACAAGAGACTCACTTTTGGGGAACAGTGACATTATAAACCTTTGAAGCTCTGAATGGTGTATTTTTAAAGTTTTAAAAACATCCCGAGGAGCCAAAAGCTCATTATTGATGAAGAATATGTGTTCATTTCATGCATAAGGGAATAAGAAAGAGATTGGCAGACCAGTGAAGGAGAGGCTCAAAATGAGGCGACTAAAATCAAAGAGCTGCCCACAAGCTCTGCCGTTTCATCCCGGATAACTCTGATGAGCTTGAAGCAAAGGCTGCCACTCTGATGTCAATTTTTTTAGGCTTTTCTATCAGCAAAAATTTCAGGAGTCACAAAAAGTGTCTCCTAAGAGAGATTTTCCCCCATAAGGTGAAATGTAAGCTAGGTAGTTATGAAAACTGTTGCTGTAGTCTGCATATCTTGGACTCATGATTGGTCTGACAGTCACAAGATAACCGTCTACGTAACTCCTACAGCATTTCATAAAGCATCACAAAAGTTCAAAGAAGTTTCAGGAAAAGAAAAGGATGAAAGATGAAATTTCAGAGAAAGACAAGGGTGACAGATGAAAGGTGATATGATAGATAGAACTATGAGTCTATGAGTCTTTGTGTTATACAGTGTGTATGTGTTTGCTTGAGGCTTTGCAGACACATTGTGACCTTAAATAGCTCAGAAACTGTGATTCATTCTTGACTGTGGAGTTTATTTGCACTGTATGATTCAGTAGAAGTATCAGCCTGAGACTAAAAGACCCATGAAATTGCTTGACAGGCAGTTTTTTGTTTTTTTTGTTTTTTACATTTCCTGTTGAAACAGGAAGATTGTTTTATTTTATTTTATTTTATTTTTTTTTATTCTTATTTTAGACTAGCATATATATGGCCTCAAAGCTAAAACTGTACACATGAATAAACCAGAACTTTATCTCATAATTATTTTTTTCTCCCCTTTTTCTTTATCATCATCTTTTACATGGTATTGTATTTCTTACTTTTTTTAAACCCTGTGGTACATGGGTAATAACTGGTTTAAGTGGGATTTAACTAGTCAGCCTTTTCCCAGTTTCATTCTGAGTAGTTTTAAGTGTTTGTTAGAGTTTATCTCATATCTTTTTTGTCTCTATTCTATAATGTGTTGGTTGCGCACAGAGTCAAATATGCTGTATTATGTTTATGCAAATATGTTGTGTAGGTGCCAGTTGTCACAATGTTCTTTAAGGCTTGACTCACTGATTGTCTACAGTGAAGCCGTGTGTGTGTGTGGCTTTGGTCCAGCTAAACCCACACACTCTGTGTGAAATGTACAGATACACTCCCGTCCCACGCGAGAGCAGATCAGAGGGGTTACATCACAGCGAAATGTGCCATCAGTCAAGGAGGAAGCGTATGAGTGAAAATGTGTTGTGATCTGATTGCTGTGACATTGTGGGAGACTTCAAAATAGCATTAAGACAATACGATTGCATACTTAGTGCGCTCTACAGGAATTAGAGACGTGTGTGTTTGGGGTGAATGGGAAGTCTTGTGCCGCACACTTGCTCCCAAAGTAATCAAATTTTGTCTAATCTTCTGGATTCTGACACGGCTGATAAATTAACTTCCTTTTAATTTAAGTACAAACTTCAAAGCAGCCTATTCACAGTAATGTTATTTGCCTTGCAGCGCTTCATGAAACTCCTCCCTGTCAATTAACACAATACGTTAATGTCTGCTGCTGAAATTAGCATCTCCTCTCGGTGGGCTACCGTTAATACGCTCTTTGTCATTTTCTCAGCTGCTATTGTCCCCATTATATGTTAAAATATTATTTTTTACACTTTTATAGCATTGTTGTTCTTCTAAATTCCACTAATAATGTTAGTCAGGGTTTCTTTCACCATATTCAGTCTTTCTGACAAGCTTTAAAAGTACAGTAGGGAAATCTGCCAGTTCTCTTATTTGTGTAAATGAAACCTGCCATGATTGGAGAAACGGTTTGCATGGGAAATGAGTAACAACTCTTATTTACTTATCTCAGAACAGCTTCTTAGCAAGTTCACAAAGCAGTCTGGCATGAAATGTGCCATATAACTGTTTTTCATTCAAAGAGTGAGGAAAATCCTGTTTTCCATGATTTGGCCACTTTAGATTGTTTTACTTGAGGGTGCTATAAGTCAAGTAAAGGTCATCTTAAGTCCTGATCTTCTCAGGAAGCTCTAAAGTGGAGGGTGTAACTGTTGCCAGATTTTGTTAATAACTGACTTCACATCGCTATTAGAGATTTGAAATTTGTTTCTGGATTTATTTGTCAATGGCATGTTTATGCAATGAAAACTTTTTTTTTTTTTTTTTTTTGATATAAACTAATTATGTCCTTATCACTGCAATTTTATCATTTATTTATTCACTCACTCAAATATTTATTTATAATATTAATATTGAATTTAACTGAATTCATTATTTTTTAACCTCACTGGCAAGTAGTTTTCCTGTTTTAAACATAAATCTTAACTAAATTTATTAAGGTTTTTGCTCAAAACAAGGAACAATTTCCATGTGCATGTTCAATAAGGCTGTTATTGTGAGTAGGGTATTCCTGCAATACCGGAGGCTGTAGTTTCAGAACTGCATTTCTAGGATACTCTAGTTTGTTGGTTTGTTTGTTTATTTTATTTATTTATTTTTTGCATGTATGTATGTATTATGTCAGGTCTTCCAGCCAGCTTTATCAACCTTTACAATTAATCCAGAATGCGGCAGCTAGATTAATTTTTAATGAGCCAAAAAGTATGTAGAACGTCACACCTCTCTTTATCAATTTGCACTGGCTACCAATAGCTGCTCGCATTAAAATTCAAGGCATTAATGTTTGACTACAAAACCACCACTGGCTCTGCACCCCTTCACCTAAATTCATTACTTCAGATTTATGTGCCCTCAAGAAGCTTGCGTTCTACAAGTGAACGTCGCTTTATTGTGCCATCCCAAAGAGGCACAAAATCACTTTCACGGACTTTTAAATTAAATGTTCCCTTCTGGTGGAATGACCTGCCCAACTCCATCCGAGCAGCTGAATCCTTAGCCATCTTCAAGAATCGGCTAAAAACACATCTTTTCCATCTTTATTTGACCCTCTAACTCTAGCACTCTCTATTCAAATTCTATTCTTAAAAAAATAAAACCTGTCCCTTTTAGACTTGCACTCTATTCATTTACTGCTTGTTTTCTTAAAAAAAAAAAAAAAAAACTAACACTAGCTTTTTGTATTCTATCGTTTTTCTTTTTAATAATTATACAATTAACAAAAGCAAAAATGGCCTCTAACTAGCTTGCTCCATTCTTTTTCTATTCTATCTGTTTTGTTTTTATTTATTATTATTATTATTTTTTTAAATCCCTTGCTACGTATACTGCGCTAAATGAGACTTGTTACAGCACTTGCATATCATTGCTCTTTTGTTGAATTTGATTGCTTCCATTGTCCTCATTTGTAAGTCGCTTTGGATAAAATCATCTGCTAAATGATACATACTATTTTATAGCACTTGCTATTCAATTCTGTATATTATTATTTTTAATTAATTATGTAGATGTTTAATTGTATACACTTAATTTTTGTCCTAACCAACTCCTAACCCTTAACATACCCGTTGGTAGCCCTCTTGAAATATTTAACCTAATTTATTTCAATATATTCTATATATTCTGGTTTTAAATTCAGTTTTCTTTGAAAGAAGACTTGTGTCTTTGCGAGACTTCAGTTCATTAGCCGCAGCGCTTCACGTCTGATGTGTGACCCACTTAAAGTGCAGTAAACAGTAAAACAATTGCGGTACAAATTAGTGTGATTATTAGTACTTTAATAAAAGTAAAGTAATTTAAATACAAATACTAATTTACAACATCCAGCAGCACAATAAACTGTTTTGCACAGCTAAAAAGGCTAAATGGAGATGGCTGACTCCCCCTCAAACAGTTCACGCCAGCTCTTACATTAAAAATAAGATGGAAAGATAACAAATGAATAGTTTCCATGGATCTAGTCTTTGCATCTGTTTGTTTGATGTTTGAATCAGGTCTCCTCTGTTGGAATAGATAGCGCTGTCCCAAAAAATAGGGTCCTGTGCAGTCCTAGAACTGCAGCCTCCAGTACGGCAGGAACATTGGGTTGTTTTTTGTTCAGACCAATGCGAAAATCGACCCATGTTTTTACCCTGCAAACACGCAGAGCTGTAAATGTGAACTGGTGGATCGATAAGAAGATAATTCATTATAAAAATCTAAACAGTAAAATGTGTTTGTATGTTATTTAATGAATATAATAATTTATTGATAATAACTGTTAAAATTAATGTAATAATTAATACTTTTGACTTATCCATTTTCTTAAAAAGTGGTTTAAACACTGAAATGTGAAGTGTATCATTTTATGAAACTTTTTGTTTTTGTGAAAACTTCTATCTGAAGTGTAAATCATGCTTTTTACGGTCATTTTAAAAATAGTTTATCATAGACACTGCCCTACCCCGCTCATATGGTATTAATTTTATTTGTGCAGGACTTAAAAAGTCTTAAATCTGAGCTTAAAAATCCTGCAGCAACCCTGCTTTGAGAAGAGTGATTCTGAATTGGCCAAGAACAGAGGAGTCAGTGTTTCGCTGTTCATGTTCAGGTCTCAGTGGCCGAATATAAGGGCCCTTATACAGAGAGCGCTGAAATGTTGTGCTCCTGCTGCATTCCAGTCGTGCGCTTCAGTCTCGGCTGTTCATTCAGCTCCAATCCCACTGCATGCTTTGATCCTACACACCCTCAGCACAGCAAAGGAAAGCCCCCTTTATCATCTTCCTGCCAGCCCAACCAACAATGTGTGGAAGTGAGTCAAACCCATTTTAACTGGTCCTGCTTTGAGCCTCCTGCCTTTACACGCTCACCAGACAAAGACCCTCACAGAGGACGTTCAGTCCTGGCTGGAGTTTTCTGGGGTCAGCGTGGCACGGCATGGCGGGCTTCTGCGTGTCTATCCAGGACTCGCACGGTGCAGCTCTACCTCTCGTGCCGTTGTGTTCCCTCGTTGTGGTTCCTCTGACCGGAGGAGGAGGTGGAGGAAGAATGTGGGGTGACGCAACGCTGGTGTGCTCTCCGACTGTCGAAGGAGGTATCCACGGCGCTTATCTTAGCGGGGGGAGAGGGATGTGAAATGGAAATTAAAAAAACAGTTTTTAAAATTGTATTTCCTCTGTTGAAAAACTGCCTCACTGCCTAACTAAAATGAAACCTCACAAGTGATTGATTTGAAATGATTTGGAATGCACTACATATGCAGCAAATCGCATGGGAGATGATGCGATAATCTTGTAAGCTGATCTACACTGCAAAAGATCTGCAATATTTTGTCTTATTTTCCAGTTGAAATATCTTAAAATCTTTGAAACAAAATAAATTGACTTGAGAAGCGAGACTGGGTAAGATATTACGTCTTGTTTGCAGAGAATGCATCTTTAATATGAGTGTTTTTTGCCTTAATGCACTGGCAGATGTTTTTAACTTATTTCTACTTCAGACAAATAAAAAAAATCTGCCAGTACAGTGACAAAATGAATTCATATGCAATATGCAGTCTTTGAAAAAAGTCTTAATTTCTAATGCAGCATTGCTTATAAACAAAATGCATCTTCTTTAAAGGATGTTTACATATTTAAGCTGGAAAACAAGTAAAAAATGTAGAACTAATTTGATTTAGAAGTCTTTTTTTCATAGCACAAGTATTTTTGGTAAAGTAATTGAGTTATTTTCAACTGTTTCATTTATTAGTTTCAGTAATGTGTGACATACTGTGTAAATTTACGTCAATATTACCCTTGCTTTGTTTGTTACCTATACATAAACATACATATTTTATTTAAATTTTTTTATTTAATTCTTATAACCAGGCGTGTGTATGTATATACATGTAATTACCAGCAAGGACTTTTATTTTACATTGTTACCAAAAAATATGACTATGACACGACTGGGTTTTGGGACATAGTAACAGTCTCATTGTGGATTCAGCAGAGATCAACAAAATAAGAGAAAACAATCAACTAGATTTAGATAACGTATTTAGCTGCAAATGAAATTTAATCCCGTCTTCTTTTCATGTTGTTTATCTACGAACGTGAGATGGGTTCTGATGTGTAGATGAAGTTTGATTATTCCATAACTCCAGTTCTTACTCACTTTTCATCGCTAGAAGCAGATATTCAGTGCAATCCAGTGCAGACTTTCCGGCTCCAAAGCCATTGTTCAATTTAAGGTCAGAGATCTGGATCACTGCCATGATACCTGCAGTCTCACTGGAGCTGCATCAATTCTTTTTAACTTAGCCTACCATTAATGGCGCATTTGTCTCATATTTCATCAAGTGAAACGTTCACAAGTGTCTTGGAAAGTACTCTGATGCATTATTGTCATTAGTGTTAAAGAAGCACAGAATAATTAAGTTTGTTCTATTGTTATTATAAAACAGAGGTATTAGACTTTATTCTGAGAGTTATGACGCTTAATCTTGAGATGCAAAAAAACGAATGAAAAAGCTCTAATGATTTGCTTGAGGTTTTTTCTTTTAAATTGGCATTTTTATTTTTATGTTTAGGATCAGTAATTTCACTTTAATGGCAATGAAAAGGTTGTTAGTCAGTTACTGAATGCCTTATTTTCAAAAATGTCCAATGTTATTTTCATAAGAGCCTGATGAAAATGCTCATTTAAAAGAAAAATCTCAAGGGTTGTTTTTACATCTGAATCAGAATCAGAAAGAGCGTTTATTGTTTGCACATACAAGGAATTAGTTTTAGTGTCATAAGCTTCCAGTTTACAGAGACAACATTTAACTGGGGGGGCATTTAACTGTTCATAAGGTGGATTGCCTGGGGGAAGAAACTGTTCTTGTGCCTGGCTGTCTTGGCAATTAGGGCTCTGTAGTGCCAATTCAAAGTTCAAAAAGGGGATGACTTGGATGTGAGGGATCCAGAGTGATTTTCTGATCCCTTTTCCTCACTCTGGATGTATACAGTTCTTGAAGGGTGGGCAGGGGAGCACCGATAATCCGTTCAGCAGAAAACAAACCAGACAGTTATTGAAGTGCACAGAACAGACTCCATGACGGCTGAGTAGAACTGTTTCAGCAGCTCCTGTGGCAGGTTAAACTTCCTCAGCTTGTTGGGCTTTTTTTTTTTTTTAAATGGAGTTGATGTGAGTGTCCCAATTCAGGTCCTGAGAGATGATAGATCCCAGTAACTTAAATGTCTCCACTGAAGTCTTCATATATTTACTTATACTTAAATAAATCTTATAATGTACCACTACCATTCAAATATTTGGGGTCAGTAAGATTTTTTTATGTTTGTGAAAGAAACCACCTCATCCAGGCTGCATGTATTTCATCAAAAAGAATTAAAAACATTATTATGAAATATTATTACAAGTTAAATTGACTATTTTCTATATAAATGTATTTTTTAAATTGTAATTTATTATTGTGATGGCAAAGCCGAATTTCCAGCATCGTTTCTCCAGTGTTAAATGATCCTTCAGAAATCATTCTAATATGCTGATTTGGTGCTTAAGAAACATTTCTTATCATCATTTCTTATCATTAAGTTGAAAGCCATTCATATTATTATTATTTTTATTTAATAGAAAATTCAAAAGAACAGCATTTATTTCAAATAGATTTTTCTTGTCATGCTGTTTGTAACACCTGTCCTTCTCATTATAGTCATAATCAGAGAACATATGATCTGTACAGCAGTCACAGGACGCCTGTCATCTGTCTTCTGACATCACAGATGAAAGATGGCTGTGTGTGATTGAGTAAAGAACGGTCTGGCATGATTCCAGCTCTGATTAACAAGGTCAAATGAATACGTTAAGTGCAACGCGTGTGTGTCTGCGGTCACAATGATGACTGATAACAACTGACTTGACAAAGTAGCGTCGTGTGATCACATCTCAGCTGTGCTAATTCAGTTCGGTGTGGAGAATGCCAGCGTAGACTCTATTCCAGTCCTGCTTATACCCTCGGGTGCAGCGTCGCCCTCCATCCACTGGAGCAAGGGCAGATTTATAATGACGGGTGTAGGTTCATGAGCGTGCTCTGACTGAGCAGTTGGTGTCACCGGTTAAGTGCAGTCGTTAAAGAGACAGGGGCATTTAAGGACGGCAGGGATGGAGAATGAGAGCACGGTTATGATTAGAGTCATTCACAGGTGCAAAAGATCACAGTAATTTTCCTTACTAAACCGTCATATCGTATGTACAGTAAGTGCTGATGTCTGTGATGAATGTTTTCACCGTGATGATTTTTCCATGCAATTAACTTCTACAGTGTAATGCATTTCCAGGTGAAATAGAATTTCAGTGGGAAATAATGTTTGAATATAACTTAGTTTTACCCATCAGGGTTTGATTGAATCATGAAATGCACTGTAGGCCATGATGTTATTGGTTAATATAATTTGTCCCCGCTGGTGTGACCATGAATTCGTCTTTAGAAAAGAAAAGTAATTTCCAAGGTGGAGAAATGTATTAAATGTCAAAGAAAGTAAAAGTACTTAATTTTCTGATACAATGTTTCATGGTAACTTCTCAAGAACATGTTCATTATTGTTATATACAGGTGCTGGTCATATAATTAGAATATCATCAAAAAGTTGATTGATTTCACTAATTCCATTCAAAAAGTGAAACTTGTATATTATATTCATTCATTACACACAGACTGATATATTTCAAATGTTTATTTCTTTTAATTTTGATGATTAGAGCTTACAGCTCATGAAAGTCAAAAATCAGTATCTCAAAATATTAGAATATTACTTAAGACCAATACAAAGAAAGGATTTTTAGAAATCTTGGCCAACTGAAAAGTATGAAAATGAAAAGTATGAGCATGTACAGCAATAAATACTTAGTTGGGGCTCCTTCTGCCTGAATTACTGCAGCAATGCGGCGTGGCATGGAGTCGATCAGTCTGTGGCACTGCTCAGGTGTTATGAGAGCCCAGGTTGCTCTGATAGTGGCCTTCAGCTCATCTGCATTGTTGGGTCTGGTGTCTCTCATCTTCCTCTTGACAATACCCCACAGATTCTCTATGGGGTTCAGGTCAGGCGAGTTTGCTGGCCAATCAAGCACAGTAACACTATGGTCATTGAACCAGCTTTTGGTACCTTTGGCAGTGTGGGCAGGTGCCAAGTCCTGCTGGAAAATGAAATCAGCATCTCCATAAAGCTTGTCAACAGAAGGAAGCATGAAGTGCTCTAAAATTTCCTGGTAGATGGCTGCGTTGACTGTGGACATCAGAAAACACAGTGGACCAACACCAGCAGATGACATGGCAGCCCAAATCATCACTGACTGTGGAAACTTCACACTGGACTTCAAGCAACATGGATTCTGTGCCTCTCCACTCTTCCTTCAGACTCTGGGACCTTGATTTCCAAATGAAATGTAAAATTTACTTTCATCTGAAAAGAGGACTTTGGACCACTGAGCAACAGTCCAGTTCTTTTTCTCCACAGCCCAGTTAAGATGCTTCTGACGTTGTCTGGTTCAGAAGTGGCTTGGTAGCCCTTTTCCTGAAGACGTCTGAGCGTGGTGACTCTTGATGCACTGACCCTAACTTCAGTTCTCTCCTTGTGAAGCTCTCCCGAGTGTTTGAATCGGCCTTGCTTGACTGTATTCTCAAGCTTGCGGTCATCCCTGTTGCTTGTGCACCTTTTCCTACCCAAATTCTTCCTTCCAGTCAACTTTGCATTTAATATGCTTTGATACAGCACTCTGTAAACAGCCACACCTTTCAGTAATGACCTTCTGTGACTTACCCTCTTTGTGGAGGGCGTCAATGTTCGTCTTCTGGATCATTGCCAAGTCAGCAGTCTTCCCCATTATTGTGGTTTCAAAGAACAAGAGATACCCAGAATTTATACTGTAGGGATGGTCATTTATTCAAACTCAAATGTAAATATTCTAATATTTTGAGATACTGATTTTTGACTTTCATGAGCTGTAAGCTCTAATCATCAAAATTAAAAGAAATAAACATTTGAAATATATCAGTCTGTGTGTAATTAATGAATATAATACACAAGTTTCACTTTTTGAATGGAATTAGTGAAATAAATCAACTTTCTGACAATATTCTAATTATATGACCAGCACCTGTACTTGAAAAAAATTGTTGCACATTTGAAAAAATATTGAATAGTTTTTACTCTTGTGGTGTGGTATGGTGTTTTACACTTTTTACAAATGTTGTGGTTTCCATATATTAATATCATAATTAGTGAAGTTTGAGGATCACACTTAGATTTTGTGAAAATGTTAAATACAGTTAAAAAAATCTGAGTACAGTAATTAAACTTTTTCAAATTTTATGTTTATGCTTTTTGGAAACTGATCTTTTCTATCCCTAATCAGGCTTATTATTTTGCATTTTAGGCTAATTGTGACCACAAAGTATGTGTAACTGTTTAGTTAATTTTTTGTATATTTTTTATTTTGGAGTTGTGATGACGGAAGTTTCAGGAATGCTTTATATTGTGTGCAAAACAATCTCGCAACTTTATCATGCCTTGTTACACAGTGCACACAAATTTGGTTTTTAACATGTATAGTTAGTATCGAATTACCTTGAAACCAATAACGGTCTCTCTTTTGACAATTGATGATAATAGCACTCTGTTCTTGTCTAAGTTCTTCATGGCTAAAGTAGTGGTGCGCAATCAAGTAAGCAGTATAGCTCACAGCGCCCTCTGCTGGTGAAAACCATTCCATTCTTCAATTTTGCTATATATTGGAGCCTTAAAAGAGGTCTTGTGCACTATATTTAAGTTGTCAGAAGCCATACAATAGCTTGACAAAAAGAGAAATCTGTGAAATATTTATTGTTTTTTGGCTGTTATTCTTACCTCGGGAAGAAGCAGTAGCTAAATGCGCAGCTGAAATGGTCACATGATGTCTACTGCCTGAGAGATGCTGGTTGTGGACATGGAGTACTCTTTTTCTCTCTCTCTCTCTGCGGTCAAATGTTAGAAATAATGACAAAAAATAGTACAGGGTAACTATGGCAACAGCTCAGTGTGATTTCTGTTGGTCTCTCCCTGTAGGGGTGAAGTTAATAAGATTAGAGATAGATCTCAGCGATGACAGCACTAAACACCTCGGCCCTCTCTTTTTAATTAGCCCCTCACTTTCTCTCACACACATGGACACATAAAGCAAAGGTGTTGCTGTGTAATTGTGTGTTGTGACATCAACATCATCTGGTGTTCTTCAGTCATGAGAAAAAAAAAAATGAACAGAGAAAAACAACAGCTCTCCAGAAAGGGGGGAAATCATTTATACTTTCTTAAAGGGATAGTTCACTCAAAAATGAAAATTTGATGTTTATCTGCTTACCCCCAGGGCATCCAAGATGTAAGTGACTTTATTTCTTCAGTAGAACACAAACAAAGATTTTTAACTCAAACCATTGCAGTCTGTCAGTCCTATAATGCCAGTCAATGGGCACACAATCTTTGAGAGAAAAAAAAACATGCACACACAAATCCAAATTAAACCTTGCGGCTCGTGACGATACACTGATGTCCTAAGACACGAAACGATTGGTTTGTGTGAGATTTTTTTACCTCTGATACACCGCAATGTCCAACCATCCTGAGCTCATCCATAACATCCGGCGTGTGACGCGTCAACGGCTCTGGAACATATATATATATATATATATATATATATATGTGTTCGCTAATGAGGCATCTATGTGTATATATCTATGTACCAGAGCAGGTTGACGCGTCACGCACCGGATGTTGTGACAGTCGGACATTGAGGTTTATCAGAGGTAAAAAATCATATAAATGCTGTACAGTTTCTCGCACAAACCGATCGTTTCGTGTCTTAGGACATCAATGTATCGTCACGAGCCGCAAGGTTTAATTTGGATTTGTGTGTGCATGTTTTTTTTCCTTCCAAAGATTGTGTGCCCATTGACGGGCATTATAGGACTGACAGACTGCAACGTTTTGAGTTAAAAACCTTCGTTTGTGTTCTACTGAAGAAACAAAGTCACCTACATCTTGGATGCCCTGGGGGTAAGCAGATAAAGATCAAATTTTCATTTTTGGGTGAACTATCCCTTTAACACTGAAATAAAAAATCAGTTGTTAATAAAGCAGTTTATTTTCTTGCTAATATGTATGTGTATATAGGGGTGGGTGATACACAATTAACTGGTAGAAAGTTTTGTCAACCGGTAGAGATTTTTTACTATCGTCTCTATCGTGGTTACACGCTCACATGACATTGCTGTGCTACCAGGTCACGAAAACGTATCATTTGTGTGCATTTTCTAAGCATTGCGGTTTAAAAACAAGTGCTTTTAAGCCATTAAAACACAATCAGCAGTGAAAGAGAATTTGCTAAATGCACGTGCTGAGAGGCTGTTTCTGAGCGCTGTCAGAGAGGTGCGCACACGTGAGGAGTTTTTTTTGTAGGGCTTGAACGGTTAAATACACACCTTTGTATGTGTCAAAATGCTTGTCTTTGCAAGACTTCTCATAAATACAGCAATTTAGGTCTTAAGTGAAAGCAAACAGCTGAGAAAGAAAACACGTGTTACAGTATATTGGCTCCAGGCAACTCTTAAAGTAACAGCAGTCTAATATTCCTGCTGTCTGTCATTCATGTTAATCAAACAACAACAAGAGAGAAAATCTCTCACTGCTCTTGACTAAATCACTTTTATAGCTTTAATAAGAAGAAATGTATATTTAATTTACACAGTGATGAATATGCACTATGTAATTTACACAGTGATGAATATACAGTGTTTTTATACATTTGATTACTCTATACAATGTATGCAGTTTTACTTATACTGTAGTGTTGCTCTACTGTAGATTTTTGTCCTATTGCTTGTATTAAGTTTCTTGAGCTTGAGTTTTTTTTACATTTATTTATTTTTTATTTAGGCTAGTATTAGTTTTGTGATATTGATTCTGCTGACAAGAACTATGAAATTTCTGTGGTATCAAAAATATTGATATCATAAAGACCTTATTTAAAGCAAAAATAACTATATTGTGATTATATATTGTTACTGTGAAATAAAATTACTCATATTGTGATATAAGATTTTCATATCACGCACCCCTATGTGTATATAATATATACACATATATATACAGTATATGCAAGTAACAGATATTTACAGCTATATACAGTACATATGTATGCACACACACACACACACACACACACACACTGTATATGTAGCTGTAAACTTATCTGTTACTTTCTAATCTGGCAAATACAATACATTATTTAGCCCAGTGTTTGCACTTCTGAAATTATTTATACATTTGCAAAATTGTCAGTTGTGTCATATCAATAATTTAGCATATTGGCAAAAAGCAGTTTATCATAGTATAAATAAAACTTAATAATAAATTTGATGATATTTTTTGTTTACTTTTGGTCAATAAACTGTTTTGGTACTGTAGTATGTTCGGTTTGCAATAATGCAGTCTATTCAGAACAGTCGTCTAGTGTTTGTTTTTGATGATTTGATGCTGTCTGAGGCCTGCGAATGTTTTGCAAGATCAAACGCTTTCAGATTTGAGGAGACGTGCGTAGATCCAGCTCTTTTGGTACAGAAAGAGAAGAGAGAAAGATCAGCTATACAGCTTTTGTGTTTTTCCATCACATTCTACTGGAGAATTATTTCTGTATCTGGCAGATGCTTTTATCCCAAGCGACTTTCAAGGCAAACCTTGTCGATTTATGTGTTCTCTGCAACTCGAACGATGACCTTGGCATTGTTAGCGGCATGCTTTACCAGTTAAAGCTACGGCGAATGAAAAAATGTGCACTGATGTTGCAAATATCTACGAACCAACCCGCTTATATAACAGACACTGTTCAGATTTAATGGAGCTCAGAGCAGTGTCTAGTTTTAAAACTAGAGCTTCTACTTCTTATTTTTGATGTTTCTCCTCTGATGCCTGTTTTTGCACTTCACAGTGTTGTCAGTGGTGCATTTTGTTGCACAACATTTGACTAACTGCTTTGTTTTTGTTGTAGACATTGCTGGATGTTCAGTTTATTATTTCATGTAGTGTCTTTGTCTGAGTGTAGACTCTCACGGCTGGATCTTTGTCCACCAGAGCTGGCATCTGCCATGCGTGGCACAGGAGACAGTGTTTGTTGCCATGGCGATGATGGAAAAATTGAATTTGTGCCTGCCGCACCCTCAACCAGGCCGTTTCCAGGCGATTGGTATCAGCTCCACTCCACTCAAGCGGGAAAGAGGCTTTAAAAGCAGTTCCTTCATGAGTGAATCACTTGAATGCATCATTGTGACTCAAAATCACTAACATGTCATGAAAGATGTGGCAACCCTGCCAAGTTTTCCAGTGCAAGTCAGAGCCAAGTTTACGTTTACAGTTGCTTTGGTTTTATAGGATTTTATGAGGCCATTTCCGACTGCGACAATTGTGGGATTGAGAGGAAAGACTTCACTGAGGTAGATCATTAGAAAATACATGATTTCATCTCTGACTTTCAGAAATGACGCATTGTTGTGTGGCCAGTTTCTGAGCTAAGATGTTGAGCTGGGCTTCAGACATATACAGGTCGAAGAACAGGTGTTTCTGTGGCCATCTGGATGATTATGATAGCAAACACGTAGCTGTTTCCTGAGCAGCTGTTTTTGAGTTGCAGCAGCGCTGTGCTCTGTGAGGGGGATGATCGTTTGTAGTTCTGTTGAGGTCTGTCACGGCTTGAAGGAGAGGAGCATTGTGAAATGTTTTGTTTGCTGGAAGAAGGTAGAGTATAAGGTAGAGTCTGGCTGTTTCAAACATTTGTTGGAGAAAATCACCTAAGAAATATATGAATTTTAAATGTGCCATGCTATTGCTATATGTTTCTGTAGCATTTTTATTTTTAATTTTTTTTTCACTTAAATCCATTTTTAATGGACTTCAGGTGAAAAAGTCATAAAGTAGTCTTACACTACAAGTTAACAGGGTGTTATTGCTATTATATTTAAGATCTGTAATATGATACACAACATGTACTTTACCATTCAAAAATTTAGGTCAGTAAAAATGTAATTGAAATTAATTAAATTAATCATAAGTCACGTTAAATACATGTATAATGTTACAAAACGTGTATTTCAAATTAATGCTGTTCTTTTGAACTTTCTGTTCAACAAATGTATGATGATTGTGTGACGAATATTAAGCAGCACAACTGCTTTCAGCATTGATAATCATAAGAAGAAATCCGCTTTGTCATCACAGGTAGGGGTGGGCGATATGGTAAAAATATAATATCACGATATTTTTAAGAAAAATTATGATTTTATCACGGTTCTTTGTCATGTTGGTTTTACCATTTTGCAAGTTGTCTGAGCATTACAGCCAAACTAATTTCCTTGTTATAAAGACAAAACCTTTCAAGATAACAAAAATATTAAAAAAGAATGGTGGATATTTAGGCCAAAGTGGAGATACACATTACAAATACACATACTATACAAATAAAACAGTGTTTTATTTTCAGGTACAATAGGTGTATTTAGCAGGAGCATTCAATAAATTGAATCAACAAATATAAAAATAAAACACTATATAGATTGATTCCTATTAAATCAACTGTATTAACGTTTTTCAGTCAAGAGTAGTGAGTGATTTTTCTCTTTGTGTTTTGGTGTTTTATTAACATTGAAGGAATAATTAACCCCAAAATAAAGTGTTTTATATTTATACCATCATTTACTCACTCAAAAGTTTCTTTAAACCTGAATGAGTTTCTTCTGCTAAACATAAGTGCTGTTTTGAGGAACGTGGAAAACCAAACAGTTGCTGGTCCCCAGTGACTTATTCCATAGTATTTTTATTTTTTTCCTTCTATCAAAAGTCAATGTGGACCAGATACTATTTGGTTACCCACATTCTTCAAAATATCTTCTTTTGTGTTCAGCACAAGAAAGAAATTAATACAGGTTTGGGACAACATGCGAGTTAGTAAATAATGACAGAAATTAAATTTTAAGGTGAACTATCCCTTTAATGACAGTCGGCAGCATGTTCAGTACTGCCCCTTTAAGACATGCACACATCTAATATACAGAGGCACGCGTCCGTTTTCTCTCAGCTGTTTACTTACTCATTTTAGACATAAGCAACGGAGTCTATACATAAACCTTGTGTGTTTTGACAGTATTAGTGCACAAGATAACTTAGTTCAGTAATCAGGCGCTTTTTGACAGGCTTTAGCACGCGCGCTTCGGGTGTACGGGCTTTCCCGACGCGTGAATAAAACATTTAACCGGCAAGGCTTTAAAGCAGATCCGAATAATGTACAGTATATTGAGACGGAGGAATAAGAACTGCAGCTGATAGAATGTGCGCTGTAGCACGATACTACGATATTTCTTCAAAAGCAGATCGTGGAGACTTTTTTTTTATCGTCCACGATCAAAAATCGTCATATCACCACACCCCTAATCACAGGAATAAATTATATTTCAATATATATTACAACAGAAAACACAGTTATTTTAAATAATAATAATATTTCACAATATTACTGTATTTTTGATCAAATAAATGCAGCCTTGGTGAGAATAAGAGAAAATCTTACCAACCCCTAAATTTTAAATGTTAGTGATATTTTTTATGAATATGATTGAATGCATTAAACTTTTTGCATGTGAAAACTAACATCAAGGTGATGTTATGCAAGGTGATAGGCTATATATCGGTCAGGCTCTAATACCGATGGACATTTTAGTATTATATTGTACCTATAACTTGGCACGTCACTTCCAAAAATGATATTTGTAATTTTATATGCAGACAAAACTATAATTAAGTTATTAATTATAGGTTGATGCAGGTATCAAAACCGATCAGAAGTAACTCCACTTGTTTAACCAGCCTGACAGACAACACTAATTTTAGTTCAACCAATGAAATGAGTTTGGGGCGGGGCTATCTGTTTTTCTGACCAATGACAAGAACATGGTTCTTTAGGGACAAGATTCTGATTTGTTTCCATGTGTTTGATTTTCTTTGTATTATATAATCCACCCAATGTCTGGCCCATATGAAACAATGACAGTTTCTCCCAAGTCAGCCTCACGTGGTTTGACGTTAAAGTTTAAAACTCTGCTCCTCTCCTCATGTTTAACTGCTCTGTTGGTGCATCAGTTATTCCTCTGAAACACTGTGTGAGTTTCAGCTTTATCATGTTCTATTAATAAATCATTCATGTTTTGTAGTTTAGATGCAAGACACTTTGAATGCCTGAATGTGTGTGTGGTGTGTATATGTGATGAGTGTTGTTTTATGCTTACATTTTAGGTTTAGTACACTCCAAAGCTGAATGTATATTATTATTGGAGTTATGTTTTAATATTCAAGCACTACTTTATGCCACACATTAGTTTCTGAAGGTTTAATGCAGACTTTAATTTTCTCATTTTGCTTAGATCTCTCTCTCTCATACACACAAGCGTCCCAGGCCTTTGAATCTCCTCCGGTGCTCATTAGTGGCTGACACTTGAAAGTTTCGACAATATTTCAATATTTATCGGTTTTACGTAACTGAGCTGCAGTCGAGGGCAGAAACATGAAACAGCAGCAGACACAGCAAATCTCCAGGGCTCGAGCACAATTCTCAGCCTCTCCCTTACGCTCAAAAATGACGATGGTCTGCCATCTTAACTGCAACATTAGATAAGAGTATAATAACAGAGAGAAATAGGGCTACCTGAGGTACCTATGGGTCACCAGTGAGGACAATGTTTGTCTGACTCTTTCAAAAGAGTTTAAATAACATTATTTATTTAACATCGGGGTATTTTGGTGAAGGTGACACAGGAAAATAATACACATTTACTAATAATACAGACATAGTAACAATGCAAAGTTCTTTTTTTAAGGTGATACTTAACGTAAAGGGACAATGAAAATGAAAATTCTGTCATCATTTGCTCTCATGTTCTTCTAAACCTGCATGACTTTTGTCAAAACGATTGAAAAGTGTCCTTCATTGTGACAAAAACATTGTTCATAATATCTTGTTCCACAGAAAGTCATATAGGTTTGGACTGACATGAGAACCTTGGCATACTATTTCAACGCTCTATTTTGGACACATAAATCCTAATTTAGCATAATATTTAGGGTAATAATATTTACAGTCTGTGAATTCAGATGCAGTCAGTATTTTGGTCAATTAGGTCTGCTCAAAAACCTCCCAAAAAGGTCATCGTTCATGCTGTCAAGGTGGTGAGATACATAAAGACAAACCCCTAGGCAGCAAATCAAAATCTCATTCTAGTTAAATCAATTTAGGTCAATGTAGATGCTTGTCACTTTTTGCATTAGACAGTTGACATGTGACCAAAATGATGCTGCAGGGAATAACAGAACGACAAGAGAAAAGAAATGAGAGAGTGAGAAGAGGAGGGTGGGTCAGATGGAGACAGGGACGCAACGAAAGAGAGCAAGAGAGAGAGAGGGAGGGATTGATAGCTTTCTTCCATGACTTTTGAGTGGGACATGTTTTCATCCGGTCGCAGTTAAAATCCATCTACGTTCAGGGTCAAGACCAAACATACCTCTGTCCATCTCCCTTATTCTGTCACTCCTCTTTGAATCCACTTCCCTCATTCCGTGTTGGGATTGATTTTTTTTCCATTCCTCGAGTCTTCATGCTGCTCCTATACAACCGTTTCCTCTCTCTCCTAGAATCGATCTACCGCCGTGGAGCTAGACGATGGAGGAAGCTGTACCGGGTGAACGGACACCTCTTCCAGGCCAAGCGCTTTAACAGGGTAAGTTAAAGTCCTCTAGTCTTCTCCAGCATGAATAATGGCATCTGATTGGATACTACATGTGTTTTCCCACTTTGTTTAGCTGTAAGGTTTGTTGTGTGTTGATAGGTCTTGTTTATGGCAAATATCATGCATATAAAACGAGAAATGTCCTGTTATAGTAGACAAATTTCCTAGTTATGTTAAAATACAATCTACACACTGCTGTTCAAATGTTTCAGTAAGATTTTATTTTTGCATACTTTTATTCAGCAAGGATGCATTAAATTGCTCAAAAGGGACAGTAAAACATTTATAATGTTAAAAAAATTATATTTAAAATACATGATGTTATTTTGAACTTTATTTAAAAAAGAAAAAAGTATTTCAGTTTCCACAAAATTATTTAGCAACTGTTTTCAACACTGATAATAATATATACTATATATATATAAAATACAAAAAAAATTCTGAGCTGTAAATCAACAAACAGAATGATTTCTGAAGGATCATGTGACACTGAAGACTGGAGTAATGCTGCAAATTCATCTTTGTCATCACAGGAATAAATGACATTTTAAAATATATTTAAACAGATATATTTAATATTTCACAATTTTCTGTTTTTACAGTATTTTAAACAAATTAAAAAAATCAATTCTGCCTTGGTAAGCTTAAGAGACTTCTGTCAAATACATTAAAACAAACAAAAAAAACAACAGTATTTTTAATGTATTCATATATGAATATACTAAATATATTTCTGTTGTCTAACCCTTTCCTTTAAATTACATTTTTTACATGTTTTTTATTTCAGCAAATGATTAGCTGTAGTAGCGACTGTTAGCATGTTTAGCTGTTATAGTGACTATTTTGCTAAATATCTGCAGCTGTTAGCGTCTGTTTTGAGTTGCTGTTGTAGTAACTGTAAGTACATTTGGATGTAGTAGTGACTTGGCGTCTTGGTGAATAATATCTAGTGAATATCTGGCTGTTACAATACATGTCTGTATATTGAATAGATGTTAGCATAACTGTTAGCATATTTAGCTGTAGTAGCAAGTGTTAGACTTTTACAAAGAGCAACTGACTCTTGAACAGTCATTATCTGTTGAGCTGTTGACTAGGAGAAAGCATTTGATGTTGTTTTTGGTGAGACAGTGGTCTGCTTGAGCAGTGTTTGGTTTTAGCCCCAGTTCTTCAACTCCAACTTGATCTAGTGCTTGAATAAAACACTTCATACCGACTGTTAGAAATCCTGTACAAAGGCTAGGAGTGAATGCAGTGTCTCTGTTATGCAGCGATGCCCTGCCTTTAATCAGATCTCATCCCTGGAGGGATTGTTATGTTAATGCAGACTTCTTCCTGCAGCAATCTTCATTCTTCTACTGAGCAAAACATGAGCCAGACAAAGAAGAACACCAAAACAACATAAGAGAGAGTGATAGAAGAGAGAGCGGGTGGAACAGAGATAGCAGAGAGAGACGAAGAGGGACATTGTTCTTTTTGCCTGTGCTATTTTTGCGAATGCTGAAATGTCCCTTTTCTTGGAGAAGTTTCAATGCTTCTCAGAGATAGAGGATAAGAAGAAAACCGAGAGAGAAAGAGAGACACATTATGAGCGCAGCGCCCTCAGATAGCTCCCACTCACAGCAGGTGTGTGACATGTTAATGTGCGTAAATTACTCTTCTCATTTCTCTCGTTTTAACAAGGTGATCGATGTATGACCACATTATGAACAACATGGCAGAACTGCAGGATGATATCATCAAGCTAAGCAGAAACATGGCTCCAAAATCATATAAAGTTGTGTCTAGAGAATCTCATTTTAGATCAGATTTCTTGAAAAGCTCTAATGTCAGGCTGCTTACAGGGCAAAAAACTGCTTAACCCAGACCCATTTGAGTCTGAGATTGTAAAACACATTTAACCAAGCTAAAGCTGGGTGTTTAAATTTTGCATTTGCATTTGCATTTTTGCATTTAGCAGACGCTTTTATCCAAAGCGACTTACAGTGCATTGAGGCTATACATTTTTTTTATCAGTATGTTTTATGTGTTTAAAGACACAGTGTGTAATTTCTTCAATTAATCATTTGACAGCACTAATATATATATATATATATATATATATATATATATATATATATATATATATATATATATATATATATATATAATATAATATAATATATATGGATATATGGATAAAAGTGTAAAAAAAAAAAATATATATATATATATATATAGCATTGTAACTTCAGGTGACAATAATGTAGCATACTACATTTTTTGCATAATACCTACTAGTTTACTTTAAAAAATAATTAAATAAATAAAATAAGTTATTAGCTAGTACTTTCTGTGGCCACATCTCTCTCTCTCTCTCTCTCTCTCTCTGAGAAAACATTTTGCCCTCATGCTACTTTTCCACTTATCTCTCCTCTCGTTCTCCATAGAAACAAGGGATGGAACAGAAGTAGGTCATGTTTTTTCCTCCCTCTGTCCTTCCTTTAAGGATCTGACTTGTTCCCTCCCTCCCATCAGCACCTCTGGATCTCTGTCTCTCTGTTTCTCTGTGTTCTCATCCCTCTGAGACAGACAGGGCAAGGACAGTCACTGTAACAAATAAATTCAAAAGCTACAAAATATTCATTTTTACCTTTCACATCTTTTCCTCGCTGTTTCCATGTGTTTTTCATCCATCATATGTGTTTGACATCCTTTCTGCTCTATTGAATCATCATGACATCCTTCTCACAAACAATACAAATGCATTTCAAAGCCTCTTGAGACTTCTAGAAGTTTATTTTCCGGTAATGTGGTGGAACGACACAAGACTTGTGCTGTTTACTGAGATTATTTCCGCTCGTCTGTGTTGTTTTTGATGGCATGTGTTGTGACTGAAAGTGAAAAGAGGAGCAGATTTTCTTCAAAATTGAGTCCGGAGTTCACAGAGATTAATTTATGATGTCATAAATAAGGAAATTGGCATCTGTTGCTGTGGCGATAGGTAGCAGGTGTGGCATCTGTGGTGTATCAGACAGACCGTTGGAGCTTTTGAGCGTAATTAAACATCAGGCACCTGTAATATAAGAAACAGCCGCTAAAACACAGCAAACTGCAATTCAGCGGTTACAGAAACTGAGACATTTTCTTGGGATGTTTTTGTGGTTTTCATTTCTTTTTGATACTGTTTTTAAAGGAGAATGTCAGAGGAATTTATTTGAAGTGTTTATTTCTGGATATTTAATGAAAGATGGATATCTTAAAGATTGGCTCAGGCTATGAAGGACTGACCTTGTCTAAACTCTGAACTCTGCTGTTAACATGCCCTTTCTTAACACGCAAGAAAACAAAGTGGCGGTTTCAAATGACTTACATTAAGTGATGGATATTGACATGCGCAAACTCTAGACAGTCATAGCACTGTTTTAATGGTAAGTGTTTTAATAGTGTGTGTGTGTGTGTGTGTGTGTGTGTGTGTGGTAATGTGCTGAGATCATTTCCAGGCACTTCACTCATCTTGGCTCTTCTGAGGACACGGTCGATAAAAACCGAGCCCAGGTTTCTCTCATCTCTTAGCCGACTGACCTGTATTTTCAACACCATTGGCAAAGATAACAAACATTTAACACTTAACCTTCACCTGCAGATATCAATGATAACAATTTAAAGGGGGTCATAATCTAAATTTTTCTGTAATTTTATTTGTATCTATTTATAATGTTTTATTGTTATTGATTATATTGATAATAGATGAAATTTAGTTTTACATGACTATTTTCTATATGCATATATACAGAGCTGGGTAGTAACTGATTACACATATTCATCTGGATGATTGCGTAATCAGATTCCAAAAATTAAGTACTTTAATTAGATTCAAATCTCGTAATCAGATTACGGTTACGTTTTTTATTGTTTGCATGAATACATATTATTCACACAATAGCAATAAATGATTCATGATTTACTGACAAAAATCATTTTTAAGAAGATTTAACATCAGATTTAAGAAGTGCTACAACGCTGCATCAACTACTGATGAATGCATAAATTTTTATTTGAATTAAGCAGCTCAACAGTTTTCAACATTGATAATAATGTCAGATGTTTCTTGAGCACCAAATTAACATTAGAATGATTTCTGAAGAATCGTGTGACGCTGAAGACTGGAGTAATTTCAGCTTTGCCATCACAGTAATAAATATAATTTTTTAATATATTCAAGTGGATGAAAGAGTTGTTTCAATTGCAATTCGATACATTTCAGAACACAAAAATGCGCGAAATCAAGCTTAGGTTAAAGTGTCTAGTAAAGTGACTTAACTATCAAAACTACAGACAACTTTATTAGTTTAAGGCATGTTCTGTTTCATAGGACAGATTGTGCTTTTTGCCTCCGTTGCATTCTGCGTGCAGACGTTTAAGAGCTCCTGGCCAAAATCCCTATCAAATTAACGTCATGGAGCACAGCGTAAATGGAAGTCTATTTCATCCAGCACTCAGAAATCCATCCCGGCTGTATCATTTGTGAGGCATCTCGGGTGAATCCTCATGATGAGTCTAATCCAGCGCTGCAGTGCTGTGAGGGTGCGTCGAGCGTTTGCCAAGTCGTGAGGGAACAGAATGAAACCACCTCTCTCATGCTTTCTCTATCAGTTTTTTTTCTCACATTTTTCCTGTTTAAGCAGTAACATGGTGTTCTACTGTGTGAGCAAAAAGACTATTTTTACTGGCTTGTGTGTTTGTTTTCTGTCACCGTTTTTTTTTATTAAAATGTCTTTCGCAGCATTTTTCTTTTTTTAGCCTTTCTGTGCTAGTTCTGCTAAGCATGCTTTGCCTTCCTTTCAAAGTGAACTCTGCTTGTTGAACCCTGTTTGTTTGAAATCTGAGAGATCATGTATCTAAGAATGTGATTGGTGTGTGTGATCAGAACGTGTGTGTCGTTTTTGGGCTGATGGGACTGTGGGCAGCACTCTGATGTGGACGATCACTCCCATTCTTCAGAGATTCACAGATGATGTCTCTCAGAAGAGCCTCAGGTCCTTGTAATTATCATCAGTGTCCCACTTATGGCTCAGTAGTGTGTGTGTGTTTTAGAAACTGCTGAATGACATGGATGGCTTTGAATTAGACATGTTTTATTCTCTCAAAAGAGACAGAGGAGGGAGGATTAGAAGGAGAGGAAGTGAAAATTACAGAGGCAGGCAAGGAAGACTGTGTGTGTGTGTGTGTGTGTGTGTGGGTGTTTGCGCATGTGAAAGTGTCTGACATAAACGTTTGATCCTCTCTTGCTGCTTTTCCCTGCTCCTCATAAAAAAATTGTGAGTTGCAAAAAGGAGACCGATTCTCTTCTGCTGGGTTAAAACTTTTGCATTAACTTTTTAAGTCTTGTCTCTGGTCATTTTCGACCACTGTTTGTCTATCTATCTCCAGTTCTGTGTGAGAAGGGATTCAGATTAGAGCTGTCAATTTAACGCATTAATTTAGTATAATTAATTAATGAATATGGAAACAATATATTTACAACTTTTTGTCTTTGGAATGATCTTTTTATTCTTTCTTTCTTTTTATATACACTGCAAAATGATTTGATCAGTATGTCATGGCAACTTTACATTACATTACATTAGTTGATTATACTTAAAATTTAAGACAGCAACTGAACTTTTTAATGTGAAATAAGTCGTTTTTTATTTATTTATTTTTATTTTTTTACAGTGCATGGATTTTTGGATACACATGAATATTTGTGATATAAATGCAATTTATTAAATTAATCTGCACATCATGTGATTAATGTGAAATAAGTGGATTTTGTTTTACAGTATATGGATATTTGGATACAAATGTGAGTATTTGTGATTTAATTTCATTTATTAAATAAATCTGCACATCATGTGATTAATTCATCAGTTGAGCTGTCAATTTAATGTGTGATTGTAGTATAATTAACTAATTAATTAATATGGAAATTATACATTGACCACTTTTTGTCTGTTTGCTCATTTATGCTTTACTCATCTGCCACAATGTCTTTGAATTACCTGGAGAATTTTTATTTATTTATTTAAATATTTTTATTTATTTTTTTTAGCAAATATTAATATTAATATTTGTGATTGAATTGCAATTAATTCACTAAATTAATCTGCATATCATGTAATAAATGAATGTAAGGTTTTTAATCGATTGACTGTTTAATTTAAGGTAAAATTGTAAATGGATAAAGGCTAGAGATGAGCTGCTCTCTTGTCTGAATTTGGGACGTCACTCTATGCCACCCACTGATACTTCAGATTTCAAGAGGCCAATTTCATAACAATCCTCTTTTCTTTTCTGAAGTCCAATTATAATTTTAATCAAGGGCTTTTGCACCAAGAACAGTCATATTTTATTTTGAAAGAATGAAAATTTTCCACCCTTTCTTTGACATTGAGATTAAAAAAGGTTGTTTTTTCTACCTAATATATGTAAATCACTTCTGTTGTGATTGGCTAACCTCTTTGCATATTAAAGAGATTAGATTAAGGTGGATATGTGGTGATCATATGTTAATGGTCTTTTGCTGCTTACAATACAGAAGCCCAGAAATGCCAAGTGACCTTTGAGTCTGTTCTTACATCGCTTTTTTTTTTTTTTCTCCACAAACACAACACAGACAAAGGCTTATTTAGATGTGTCAGTTGCTGCATTCATAGATCAGGGGCAGTAGTAGTAATTTCAAGTTTTTGTTTCCTTACATTCCCATGTTATTCCTGCTGTATCTGGGATACGTGGGGCACACGCTCGGCCCTGAAGGCCCCATTCGCTCAGCTGTGCTAAATGTTTGCTATTTGTTGAGGACAATTGGTTGAGTTTAAAGTTTAATCCACTCTCCTGAATGGAAGCCCGATATGTGCAGACTTGATGTGTTTTAAATGGGTGCAGAAACACATTGTTTCCCTGGCATTGCATTTGCTTAGCAGCGCTGGCTCAATATGTTAAAAAGAAGTCCAGGGGGTGGAAGCTGTGCTGGGATTCAGATGCGAGAGAGGGAGAGATGAAGAAAGAGACTGTTTATATGAAAGACTGCACACATTTCTAAGAATAACGACACCGAATCATTGCATATAGCTTCAGGTGTCTCCGTGATGTTCTTCTTTGATCGTTTCCCGCTGATGGGTGATCTAATGCTGCCTTCTAGTCGTCCTTGAGGAGGATCTTGAGATTCGTTGGTGGGAAACAAAACAGACATTTTGGGATATTTAATACTTCACAAAGAAACAGAGGATGATTTTAGTGCTAGTTCAACAAAATCAATTCTGAAAGAGTGACTCTGAACCAGTTCTTTTTTAGTGGGTTAAATACATACAGCACAACCAGTGTAGTGTAGTCTGATTTTCTGAACGAATGACAGTTCTGAGCCGTTTTTTAGTGAATCATACAGTACTATGCAAACTATATAGGGCAACCAGAGTAGTCCAATTCCCAAACAAATGATATTTTAAACCTTTTTTTTCTTCAAAATCAAACACATACTGTACAGCACGAGCAGTGTAGTCCAATTCCTGAATGAATGACTTTTATTAGCCGTTTTCTTTTTAGTGAATCAAACACATACGGTATGGGCCGAACAGTGTAGTCTGATTTCAAAACAATTTATTTTAAATTTTTTTTGTAAACTCAAACACATATGGTGCAACCAGTGTCCTGAATGAATGGATGACTTCCTGAATGAACGGACAAATGAATGAAAGTGAAGTAAACAGCGCAACCAGTGTAGTCTGATTTCCGAATAAATGACTGTTATGAGCCGGTTCTTTTTAGTGAATCAAATGCATTTATGGCAACCAGAGTAATCAGATTCCTGAACGAATGACTATTATGAACCAGTTATTCTTTTGAGCTTTATTTTTAATTTTTTTAATCGAACACATGCAGTTTACAGCTGACTAAAAGACTTAAATTAGTGTATTGACTTGTTCACTTGACAATGTGTAGGTAAAGATGCATATTGTAAATGTTAGTATTTTTTTTTTCTGATTCTGATGAAGTATTTATCATTTCGAGCACTAAAATAATTATTAATTTAGCCGTTGAGAAACCGGAATATTTACAATTCTTTACTCTTCACATCCCTAATCATAAGGAACATGTTTATTTCTTTCCCAGTTTCAAGCTTTAGATATAATATGTGCTACTTTCGAGCCCTGAGTTCTCAGTGTTTAACCCCAGTTACATAAATTGAGCACCTGATGGAAAGCGACAGGAAAATATGTAGGTCATTCATCAGGGCTGGCGGCTTCAGAGATACGGAGAAATCACTGCTGCAGGTGAACATCTCCTTAGATGGTGAGGAAGTGCCGTCTAAAAACTCACCAGCAGCACAGGGATCATGACATGCTCACAGAGCTGTGAAATAGAGTCAGGGAACACGGAGGAAACGTCAAGCACTGACAAGAAGAGCATCTTGTGTCCAGAGAGTCCTTCTCTGAGGGTTTGTTGAAGGTCTGTTAAACAGATGATGCTCAGCTATCTGCTATGACAGAGAGGGGAAACTGTCAGAGGAAGTGCATGTCCGATAATGAAAGATTAGCATATTTTAATAGGATTATGCTACATGATGCACCGAAGTCCTGCTTTTACAGGGCCCCCCTGGTGGACAACTTGACTGAAGACTTCTGCTTGGTTTGTTATGTGATCTTTTAGCTTCTTTCTTGGTCTTGCCCATGTTCACCTGTGCTGTGTTTATTTTGTTGATGATTCCACAGTTTTGACCAGAATTATTTTCTATATTTCTATTATGCATTCATGTAGCACTTTTTACTGTGAACAGATGGAGAGCCTCACAACAAACTGAGCTTAGGATATTTTAATTTTTTTATGACTCACAGAGTGTGTGAGAGAGCAGGTGTGTGTGTGCATTTGAAACCTTAATGTTGGTTACAGCGCTGTCAGCAGAGTCCTCTGATCGTGCCTGAATTTTAAACAAAATCTGTTGAAAGCATTAGCGATGCCTTAAATATGTACAGGTGCTGAGTGTGTGTTAGCGTTAGACCGATAGCTTGCAATTTTAGCAACACATATAATGTAAATACATTAAGTATGATGCATGATATTTATCTTGCCAGTGTTCCTGTTAAAAATTGTTAATATGTATTTATTTTTTCCTTAGAGTTTAAATGCTTATTTAATTTAAAAAATAATACAGTAGAAACAGTAATATTATGATATATTTTTGCCTTGTAAAATATTCTATTTTAATATAATTTTTGGAAAATGTCATTTATTCAAAGCTAAATTTTCAGCAGCAATTACTCCAGTCGTCAGTGTCACATGATTCTTCAGAAATCATAATAATATGCTGATTTGATGAAACATTTCTAATTGGTATCAATGTTTAAAGCAGTTGTGCTACATTTTTATTGGGATTCATTGATGAATAGAAATAAAAGACAGCATTTATACTGAAACAGAAATGTCTTTACTGTCACTTTTGATCAATTTAATGCATACCTGCTAAATTAAAGTGTTAATATTTATTTATTTATTTATTTACTATTATTATTTTTTTTCCATTTCTAGTTTTATGCTTGTTTTTAATTCAGAATGCATTACTCAGCTGATGTGTGCTATCTACTCATGTGATATCTGTAGGACATCCCTTTTTTCCTTCGTAGTTTGTTGATTTACTCATTCATTGAAGTGTTTCGACTTGCTGAATGGATCATAGATAAAGCTAGTCTAACTTCAGTAATCATGTCTGTCTGTGTCTCTCAGAAAGCGTACTGTGGCCACTGCAGCGAGAGGATATGGGGACTGGGGCGTCAGGGCTACAAGTGTATCAACTGCAAGCTACTGGTCCATAAACGCTGTCACAAGCTCGTCCCACTGACCTGTCAAAGGCATATGGTGAGTCTTTCAGTCAGCTCTAAATATATTCATCGTCTGTCTGTTGTGACTGAGATTCTCAAATCAAAGTCACCCCATAGACTTGAAAGCATAAAAAAGAGAAACTGAACTTAGAAAATAATTAGTCTTTTCATTAAAATAAGCTCACCGTTTTTGTTTTCTTCTTGTTTTTGAGCTGTTAAGACTGTTTTCGTCTCTTCTCACTTCTCGAGTGTTGCTGGGGTTTCTAACAATGTTTCAGAGATCGACCTTGTGAAATCTGTCAGATGATAACAGTGTCTTGTCAGTATTGAATTGACCTGATTCTGAGCTTACACAGAATGTCGAAATCACAGACTGGAAACTGTCACATTGAAACATCTTCAATGCACTGCAGTTGTTTCATATGTCAGAAATTCAATATTCAGCAATGCACTTCTAGTTTATTTACATGACAGAAGACACCAGACCTCAGGTTTTCTTCTAACAGATTCCAAAGCTGATGAGTTTTATTCATCTTGACATTTTGTGAAGCAATTCTGTCATTCTCCTGCTGGCTACCTCTTTTCATTGTGGATTTTTTGTCTATCTCACTTTCTCACAAGTGTTTGTCCTCATTTTGTAGTTATACATTTATGGTCTTGAATACTTATATCTAAGAATACTTAGCTATAACTGACTCCCATATCTTCAGAGAGGCACACATTATACACATTATATAGAAATTATATAGTATTATAGTATTAGTAGTGTCAATATGGCCAGATAATATTGAAATACTCAGTAGATTTGTTTGTTTGTTTATTTATTTATAAAATGTCCTTAGTACTAGAATTGGAATCATTATTTTATTATATTAAATCGATATATTAATAATCTGTTAATAGTAATATTATTGTTATATAGCTATATATTATATTAATTTATAACTATATATTATAATAATTAATCATTTTAATATATTCATAATGTGATTAGTATAATAATATTTTTGTGGTCAAAAAGTTTGAACGTTTCAGAAGCATTTCAAAATATGACTTTTATTTTTTTATTCCAGTAATTATTACTATTATCATTGATTTATAATTAATAAGGAACCCATTATATAGAAATTATATAGTATTATACAGTAGTATATGTTATAGTATATATTGATATATTAATAATCTGTTAATAGTAATATTATTGTTATTTTTAATTATTATCATTATATAGCTATATATTATATTAATATATAACTATATAATAATTAATTATTTGAATATATTCATAATGTGATTTATTATAATAATATTTTTGGTGTGGTCAAGAACGTTTCAGAAGCATTTCAAGATATGACATTTTGTGAAATAGCGTAATAATGTAATAATTTTATCCACTGAGATTTAATTGGATTGTAGAAAGCAAACTGATATCGGTGGTTAATGTAATCTTTTTCTTGTGGTGTTAGTTACATCAACAGATACGAAAATTCATTTCAAAGGTAGTGAAAGTTATTAAATTTTGATGAAAGATTATGAAAAATTTGATCTTGCATAAGAGACCTTTATTAAGAAGGTAAATATGGTCAGTTTTGATTTGGGCATGTTTGGGTAACTAAGTGAATTATTTCATTAGAACCTCCAAAGAGGAGAGGGGAAAATATTGAAAAACTGAAAAATAGCTTGCCTGTATCATCTCTGTGTTTTTCTGCAGGATCCAGTCATGCCATCACAGGAGCCGTTGGTAGACGATGATAAAAGTGGAGAGGAAGTGGAGCTCCCCCCTGAGGACCCTGAGGAAACAGACGCAAGTAGGTCTCCATCTCCACTGTGTGTGTTTAAAAGCTGTTTTTGTATGGATATTGGGGTCATTCTGTCCTCTATCTGTCAGAGGGCACTGCTGACTGTGGTAGGATACTGTAGTACGTCAGGTGTGAGTAATGTCACATTGACCCGGTTGAGAGAGAAAGTCATGCTCATCCTTCAGAGACAGTCCAGTCTGTGGCTCCCTCTGCTGGGATCTGATAGCATTACACATTTCTCTTAAGCTGGGGAAACACTACACAATTAGCTGAAACTGAACTCAACACACTTTAGTGATTTGTGGAAGCAAATTGTTCTTTTAAATTGATTATTTGTAATGATTTAATTGAACCGATTTCAAAGCATTTGTAAATCACTCAACTGTGAGGGAGAACTTAGTTTGAGGGTTAAACTGTGTGGTAGGTGACATTTCAAAACATTTAATCTAATTAATGTAAGTGTAAAATGACTTCAGGCAGGGTTTCCGCGGGGCCTTAAAAAGTCTTAAATTTTACAAGAAAGTCTTAATTATGATTTCAAGAGGTCTTAAATTTGGTGACAGAAAGACTAGAATTGCGATATGGCTGAATGCGATGATTAAACTTCAAAAGGCTATGATTTCATTACATAAACATGAGCGCTGCACGTTCAAAGTCCGGTGCTGCACTGCTTTGTGTACTGCCTTTACCGGGAAACCGTTATATTTCTGCCAAATGCGACACCTGCTGGCAGAGAATGAATCAGTTAACATAGGTTAAACTAGTGCACGTATGAGTGCCTTCTTTCACTGCACGATTCAGTCTATTAAAATACATTAAGAATGATCACATAATTTAAGATATGGGGGCAGAAAATGTATAGCCTATATTTATATCATTTCATATAGTTAATGTCACACGAAGAGTGCCGTTTTTTTCTCCAAATGTCATGGCATGATTACAAATGTGATATTGATTTTATGCAACAGTTCAATAAACAATAAAAGTTAATGTTAAGAGACTTACGTTTTAGACACCATATTTCCTGCTTTTGCTCTATTTCTCAAACTAAAATCACTCCAAACACAGCCACGGCACAGTTTTGTATCTCTGAGCAACATGACGGTGTATCGTTCCTGAATGAATCAACTATGATTCGGTTCAATCGCAATGACTCACTTAATAACAGTGACTTGCTGCCACCTACTGGCAGTTTTAATTTCACATTTAAAGTATTAAATAATTTCAAACATCAGTTTTCAACGTTTTGTTTCAAATATCAAAACATTATTTATGCATTTGTAACTGCAGGTTAGCATTCTGTGTCCCTCTGAGCTGCATTAAACAGTGTGTAAATACATCTAAATGCCACTTCAGATGCATTGCAAAGATACATTTTGTTGATACTGATTTCATTTGCTTGGTAACAGCCCAAATGCAAGAATTTGACTCAAAAGATGATGCACACTTTTCGAAAAAATGGCTTAAAGGTAAAAATGCCCATAAAACTTCTTGGAAAAGATTAATTTCTATCACTGCTGTGACTGACCACACAGAAATATGAAGAATATCCAAAAAATTCAGGAATCAGCTGTCCACGGTAATCTTTAAGATACCAGCACAATAACACACTCGGCAAAATATTGTCTAATTATCATTATCGATAAAAAATGTTTTGTCAATATAATTCATGTTATTTAATCTGTATAATAATTTATTGATAATAATTGTTTAAATCAATATAATAATTAATACTTTTGACTTATCCATTTTCTTAAAAATGGTTTAAAGGCTAAAATGTAAAGTTGATCATTTTATAAAACTTTTTGTTTTTGTGAAAACTTGTATCTGAATTGTAAATTATGCTTTTTACAGTCATTTTACAGTTTAATATGGTACTATAGACATTGTCCTACCATGCTCATATGGTATTAATTTTATTTGTGCAGGCCTTAAAAAGTCTTAAATTTGAGCTTAAAAACATGCAGAAACCCTGAATCAGGGAACATTTCCGAGTGATGCATCAAACTAATTCATGGATTTTTTTTTTTTTTTTTTTTTTACTGTTGTGGAAGAATTTTTTTCCCAATGTTATTTATACTTTCTCCTATCCTCTCTTAATAATAATAATAATATTAATTATTATTATTGTTGTTATTATTATTTCTGAGTGATGCATGAGAATATTTTCATAAAAACTTCAAAAAAGTTTTTTTTTTTTTTTTTACTGTTGCATTGAAAGTAACCATCTAAATGGATAAATTCATTTTTCAATGTTAAAATAATTTCTCCTATCCCATCCTAATATGTAAATTAATATTTTATTATTATAATAATAATTATTATTATTATTGCTGATCATTATTTTTCCTGGGTGATACATCAAACTAACGTATCCCAATACAACTGCTGTTACACTTAAAGAGAATATTTTCAAATTTCAGTGTTAAAATACTTTCTCCTATCCTCTCTTCTAATATGTAGATAAAATATATTATTAATAATAAAAACTCTCTTTCTCTGTCTCTCAATTCCAGTCCCTTTTTTAGCACACAACCGGAAAGTGGAGAAAGCTGAAGATGACGCAGAGGTACAAATGCTCTTATTCACATTCTTCATATCCATACAATTTGTACAGGAAACATGAAACCTCACTGTATTTATGCACCTTTTTGAGTGTGTTTGATATAAATTGTTTCCACTGTGTGCACACAGGATCTGAAGGCAGTGGTGGACGGTATCGAGGGGATTCAGATCTCTCAGGGGCTCGGTCTGGGGGACTTTGACCTGATCCGGGTCATTGGGAGGGGCAGTTATGCTAAGGTGCTGCTGGTCCGACTCAAGAAGAACGAACAGATTTACGCCATGAAGGTGGTGAAGAAAGAGCTGGTCCATGATGATGAGGTAACAGACTGTTGTCGAACTGATGATGCTTGAGGGTGGGGCTGTTTCAGTTTCATCAAGATTACGCTTTATAGGTTTAACTGAATCCTGTTTAGGTATATGTTGCAATTTTTTTCTATTTATCAAATTGCAAAAATGAGATGGGAGATGATATTGTATGCAGTTCGTTTGCTGTGATGCCATTTGTTTGTGTGGCTAAAAATGTGGTATATGTGTTGCGCCTTACAGATCTGTGAAAATACAGAAAGTTGACTATAGTTTGGAAGAGTGAGTGTAATTTTCACCTGTAGATGGTGCTGTGGGATTGTGCTCCTTTTAAATAGCTAAATCCTCATTCATACTAAAGATGAAGACACTTTGTTCACTGTTTAGAAAACTGTTTGCCCTTCCATTATATATTTTTCCATTTCTCTTGTGTCCTCATAACATTTTTAGGAGCCAAATGAAGCCCAAAATCATTTGTATTAATGTTTTCCTGAGTATGGCATCGAAGAAAAACAACAACCATCAGAAAAAGACAAACATCTGCAGATAATAATAGAAATAAATGAATAATTTTGGAGCGATGGCCAATTGATAGATGCAGTTGTAGATGCAGAATACACAGATTGTTTTTTAGGATAACTTAAAACCATCATAAGAGTTAAATTACTCCCTTTGTCACAGCATAATTTTCATGCGTCAGTCTGTTTTAAAAACAGCCTGGTTAACGCCCACATTCAAACTGACAAAGTAAAGATTTTGTTTTGCTTAATAATTTCCCTTGGAAAAATAATCTCCCTTGAAAAAATAATTTCCCTTGAAAGTTTTTATATTATTGTAAGGTTTTAAGGAGTTTACACATACACAGTCATGTGAAAAGACACCCTATTGAATTCCATGGTTTTCTGTATCAGGACATAATAAAAAATATCTGGTCCTTGGCAGGTATTAAAATTTGGAAAATAAAACCTCAGATGAACAACGTCACACTTTGTCATTATTTATTTAACAAAATTAAAGCCAAGATGGAAAAGCCATGAGTGACAAAGCGGGACAAAGACATCCTGTGTCCATGACATCCTATGGACGTCCTGTGTTGCCTGTAGTTCCTCTTTTAGCAGCGATAACTTTAAGTAATAATTTTCTGTATGACTTAATCAGTCCCTCACATTGATCTGGAGGAATTTTGGCCCACTCTTTTTTACAGCGTTGCTCCAGTTTATTGAGGTTTGTGGGCATTTGTTTATGCGCTGCTTTTGCCACAGCATTTCAGTCATGATGAGGTCTGGACTTTGACTGGACTGTTGCAACACCTTGATTCTTTTCTATTCAGCCGTTCTGTTTTAGATTTACTGGTGTGCTTAGGATCACCAGCTGCATGACCCAGTTTTGGCCAAGCTTTAGCTGTCGAATGGATGGTGTCATGTTTGACTGTAGAATACTTTGGTATATAGGTGCTCAGATGCTGTGGCTACAAAACAGCCCTCCACCAGCATGTGTGACTTTTGAGATGAGGTGTTTGTACTGATATGCTCTTTAGGTTTTCACCAAACGTGCTGCCACATCTCCACTTTGGTATCATCTGTTCAAAGGACATTGTTCTAGAAGTCTTATGGTTTGGTCAGATGCAACTTTGCAAACCTAAATTGTACTGCCATGCTTTTTTAGATAGAAGAGGCTTTCCTCTGGCAAGCCTTCCAAACATGCCATACTTGTCCCATAATTGTTCTAATTTATAATTTAACATGTTAACTGAGGCCTGTAGAGTCTGCGTTGAAGTTCTTGGGTTGTCTGCCATTTCTCTGAGTGTTATATGATCTGATCTTGGGGTGAATTTGCTCCTGGGAGGATTGGTGTCTCTTTTGAGTCTTCCAATTGTGAATAAACTTCCTCACTGTAGAATGATGGACTTTAAATTGTTGGGAAATGGCCTTAGTACTCTTCCCAGACTGATGGCAGCAACAATTGTTTCTCTAAGATCATTGCTGATGTCTTACCTCCTTGGCATTGTGTTAACACACACCTGAAGGCTCCAGACCAGCAAACTGCCAAAACTTCTGCTTTTATGGAGGTGCTCACACTTGTTGATGATCAGTTAATCAAAGGCATTTGATTAGCAGTACCTGACTGTTATTTACCCTCTTAATTCCTATGTTAACAGTAAGGGTGTCCTTTGAACTTTGTCACACATGGATTTTCCATTTTGGCTATATTTTTGTTAAATAAATAATGATACAGTGCAGTATTTTATGTGTTGTTTTTCTGAGGTTTTATTTTCTTTATTTTAAGACCTGCCAAGGACCAGATATTTTTTTTATTATGTCCTGACTCCTGAAATTGAAAATCAATTCTAGGAATATATATATAAATTCAAAAGTTTGGGGTCAGAAAGAGAAATGTATTAATTAATTTTCAAAAGAAATGAATGCTTATATTGAGTAAGGACACATTAAATTGATCAAAAGTGACAGTAAAAATATTTATGATGTTACAGACGATTTCGATTTCAAATAAATGCTGGTCTTTTGAACTTTTGTTTATCAAAGAATCCTGCAAAAATGCATCACAGTTTCTCAAATGTTAAGCACCACAGCGGTTTTCTAATGTTTTCTTGAGCACCAAATCATTATATTAGAATGATTTCTGAAGGATCAGTGATGCTGAAGACTAGAGTAATGGCTGCTGAAAATGCAGCTTTGCATATATTAAAACAGTTATTTTAAATTGTAATACTATTACAAAGTATTACTATTCTTACTATATTTTTGATCAAATAAATGCAGCCATGGTCAGCATGAGAGACCTCAAACCTTTGAACAGTAATTTATTTATTGCAGTGAGATTTGAATTTATGATAAAGCACTAATACAATATTAAAAGTCATTATTCTGTTATCGTTGGTTGTCAAATAAAAGAGAAACCGAGTTTCTATGCACTGTAGCATTAGCCATATCTCTTTCTTCCCTTCTCTCTCTCAGTAAGGAAACCTGATATGTGTGAACAGGCATCAAATAGAAAGACAAACCAAACTCTGCAACTATTCATCACAAAGTAAACTCTGTACAGTCAAAGCTATTGTGTCTTTGTAAACTTGGCTTGCTCAGGAACATAAAGCCACATGGCTGTCAGCTAACACACATGAATGAAGTTCATGAAGAGCAGAGGTCCTTCCAGAATGACAGAGACATGCAGCTGACCTCTGAATAAGCACAAACAATGTAATGGCTTCCTGGAAATCAGGCGTTTCTTCAGGGAATGTGTTCTCCGTCTGTTTCACTGCACAGTACATGTGTGTTATGTGTATGTATGTGGACACGCACAATTCACACTCATTAAGGTTTAATGAACCTAAAAATTTAATGATGCATTCAATTTGCCATTTCATGCAACAGATTACAGTTTGACATGCTGTATTTAAGCAATAAGGTACAAAATGTGGTGCTGTATATAGTCACATTGTAGTCTAACTGCATTCACAATGTGTGACTGGCTTGAGTCCCTTATTTCCTCCATTAAAATGGTTACAACAAAATAAAATATTACTTAAGTATTGAGATATTTAATACTTACAGTATCTCACAGAAGTGAGTACACCCCTCACATTTTTGTAAATATTTTATTATATCTTTTCATGTGACAACACTGAAGAAATGAGACTTTGCTACAATGTAAAGTAGTGAGTGTACAGCTTGTATAACAGTATAAATTTGCTGTCCCCTCAAAATAACTCAGCCATTAATGTCTAAACCACTGGCCACAAAAGTGAGTACACCCTTAAGTGAAAATGTCCAAATTGGGCCCAATTAGCCATTTTCTCTCCCCGGTGTCATGTGACTCGTTAGTGTTACAAGGTCTCAGGTGTGAATGGGGAGCAGGTGTGTTAAATTTGGTGTTATCGCTCTCACTCTCTCATACTGGTCACTGGAAGTTCAGGAAGCACTGGTCGACCAAAGAAGTTGAGTGCACGTGCTCAGCGTCATATCCAGAGGTTATGTTTGGGAAATAGACGTATGAGTGCTGCCAGCATTGCTACAGAGTTTGAAGGGGTGGGGGGTCAGCCTGTCAGTGCTCAGACCATACGCCGCACACTGCATCAAATTGGTCTGCATGGCTGTTGTCCCAGAAGGAAGCCTCTTCTAAAGATGATGCACAAGAAAGCCCGCAAACAGTTTGCTGAGGACAAGCAGACTAAGGACATGGATTACTGGAACAATGTCCTGTGGTCTGATGAGACCAAGATAAACTTATTTGGTTCAGATGGTGTCAAGCGTGTGTGGCGGCAACCAAGTGAGGAGTACAAAGACAAGTGTCTTGCCTACAGTCAGGCATGGTGGTGGGAGTGTCATGGTCTGGGGCTGCATGAGTGCTGCCGGCACTGGGGAGCTACAGTTCATTGAGGGAACCATGAATGCCAACATGTACTGTGACATACTGAAGCAGAGCATGATCAACAGAGCAGTATTTCAACATGATAACGACCCCAAACACACCTCCAAGACGACCACTGCTTTGCTAAAGCAGCTGAGGGTAAAAGTGATGGACTGGCCAAGCATGTCTCCAGACCTAAACTTTATTGAGCATTTGTGGGGAATCCTCAAACGGAAGGTGGAGGAGCGCAAGGTCTCTAACATCCACCAGCTCCGTGATGTTGTCATGGAGGAGTGGAAGAGGCAACCTGTGAAGCTCTGGTGAACTCCATGCCCAAGAGGGTAAAGGCAGTGCTGGAAAATAATGGTGGCCACATAAAATACTGACACTTTGGGCCCAATTTGGACATTTTCACTTAGAGGTGTACTCACTTTTGTGGCCAGCGGTTTAGACATTAATGGCTGTGTGTTGAGTTATTTTGAGGGGACAGCAAATTTACACTGTTGTACAAGCTGTACACTCACTACTTTACATTGTAGCAAAGTGTCATTTCTTCAGCTTTGTCACATAAAAGATATAATAAAATATTTACAAAAATGTGAGGGGTGTACTCACTTCTGTGAGATACTGTAATGTAATATAAATATATATATATATATATATATATATATATATATATATATATATATATATATATATATATATATATATATATATATATATATATATATATATATTTAAATAGGACACTTTTTATCTTCACTTAATACATTTTCTAAGTAAATTAAGTATTGAGATATTTAGATAATATATTTTTTTATTTGTGTGGATACTGTGCAGTGATAAACACCTTAACAATTAGTCAAAATTAGTCATTTTATAGTTCATCTAAAATCATTTTAGACAACACTTTAAAATAAAATCTTGCCTGATTATCATATATGCATTTATGCACCTCATATGCATCAAGAGAGAGCGATTTGGGCATGAATAAACTGCAGACTGTTAAAGTGGTTAAAAATTAAAAATGCTGGAAAACTTAAAAGAAATGCTGACTAGTCTCAGCACCTAAAATATACACTTTCCTTTTATAGATTCATATTAATTTTAGCTTTAAATTCTGATGATGAACTAATAAATGCCCATGTTATTTGTCTACTATAGTCAGGTTTATTATAGTTAACTAAAAGTTTCTTGAAATAAAATTGCAGCAGCTTATAGCAGAACGACTGACTATTCAATTGATGGGGGAGGACAACTAGGAAGGAAAGAAACAGAAAAATGTAAGTAAGAGAGAAAATAATACTTAAAAAAAAAAAAAAATCATCTGTTTCTCTTCATTTCTTTATGCTGAGACTGTTTTCCTGTAATCTGCTTTCTACTCGTCCAGGAAATTAAATTGCTCTGATTTTGGAAATCAGGCTGTGTGAGTGTGGGTCAGGTTTTGCCTGCATTGTGGAGCTGAATGTCCCATGAGGAAAACAACTTAATAAACATGCTAATTAAAATCTAAAAACCCATAAAGGTTTCCGTAAGTGTCAAGCCTAAGGTCAGATGAAAGAAAACATCATTAACTCGATTTAAAAACAATATTCGCCAATAGAAAGTTCCAGACATGATAGAAAAACAAGCGTGTTTGTTTGGGCTGAGATCTCTCATTTCACCCTTAGCCTCCAAAAAGATGTTCATTGTCATTTTTCAGCTTTAGTTCTTGGGTAAGAGACATTCTCTTGAATTCTTTGAGCTGATTACAAGAGTTGCTTAATGTTAAAGTGTTGACAGAACAAAAATACTTGACTTTATCAACACATCTCTGGGTCCCGTCTTCACGCCCAGAGGCATTCTCAGTACAGATGTTTTATAACATTTTGTGAAATTAAAACTTCTGACAGATTAAAAAAAAAAAAAAGTGTTAGGTGTTTATTTTAAAGATGCTGTACATTTATATACCTTTATTGACTGATCTTGTGATTTATTTACATGTCTGTTTCTCTTTTCTCTGTTCCTTTCTGCACTGTACATGTCTTTTTAAAGAAGAAGAGAAAGGTGCTTTTCTTATTTAAAACATTTTTAATTCCGAGATTTGACTCCCCAAAGTGACAGCATGCAATAGTGCCAAGTGTTTTCCACTGTTAAACGATCAATAGATCAGGTTTTTCTCAGAAAACACAGGCTTGTTTTTTGTCCTACAATAGTCCCCCAATAGAGGTGGTGAAACTTCATGTCCTCTCCTCTAGTTCTTAGAAAGCACTGCAACATCTTGCTGTCATGCTCCTTTGCAGTTCATTATTCTTAAGTCACACGTCTCTCTCTCTTTTTTTCTGATGTAGGACATTGACTGGGTCCAGACAGAGAAACACGTTTTTGAACAAGCATCAACCAATCCATTCTTGGTGGGACTTCACTCTTGCTTTCAGACAGAGAGCCGGTGAGAGGAGAATGTATTTCATTCAGCAAACCTCTTTTCAGTTGCACATTCAAAATAAGAAACCTTCGTCACAAGAAAAGCAACCATAAAAGTCTGATTTCGGATTATGGAACAAGGTTGTCTCTTTCATGACTAAATGTGAAAGTAGCCATTATATCTCTCACATACAGCACATATGAAACAAAACTAAAAAGAAAAAAACAAAACATAAGTTTGAGTGTCTCCTGCTCTCCATTCAGGCTGTTTCTAGTGATCGAGTATGTGAATGGAGGAGATCTCATGTTCCATATGCAGAGGCAGCGGAAGCTTCCAGAGGAACATGCCAGGTGCGTGCAAATAAAAAAAACTTTACATAATTATTTATTTGATAGTTTCAGTATGGTAGGTCATTTAAATTAGGCATCTTTTTATGTGAGATATTGATGGGTGATTGAATGGATGGAATGTGTGGATGAAGGAGAAAGGAGCAAAGTGATCAGAAGTAGTAGTTTTACTTAAATTCTCAACTGGAGGGTTTCTAGCTCACCAAAAAATGGGTCATAGTTCGGACAGCAGGGGGAAAACAATCATAAATGCACATAATAAAATGCAACTCACTATATAACCTAATAGTAAATAGTTCTGATGGCAAAATAAATGGACACTGCTGTTCAAATATTTGGGGTCGGTGAAATGTTTCACTTTTTAAAACAGGTTTATCTGGGCAAAATACAATAAAAACAAGAGCATTGTGAAATATGAATCGCATCCAAATAAAAGTTTGTGTTTACATAGATTATGTGTGTATTATGTATATTTATATGTATATATAAATCCACACTAATACATGTGTATATTTATGAAATATTTATATGTATACATATATTAATTTTCACATATGATTTATATTATATATAAATATATATTACATATATTTATTAAATATGTACATGTATGTGTGTTTATTTATATATACATATAAATATACACCGTACACGCACACATATTATGTAAACACAAACTTTTATTTTTGATGTGATTAATCAATTTGACAGCACTAACTGTTTTCTATTTTAATATATTACAATTTTTTATTTATTCCAGTGATGCAAAGCTGAATTTTCAGCATCATTACTCCAGTCTTAGTGTCACACGATCCTTCAGAAATCATTGTAATATGCTGATTTGCTGTTCAAGAAACATTTCTTATTATTATCAGTGTTGAAAACAGTTGTTACCTTTATGAAAACAGTGGTTTGTTTTGTTCAGAGTTCTTTGATGAACAGAAAGTTCAAAAGAACAGCATTTATTTAAAATAGAAATCTTTTGTAACATTATAATGTTATAATTTAATCAATTTAATGTGTCCTTGCTGAATAAAAAAAATTATTTCTTTAAAAAAAAAAGAAGAAAAAAAAAAGAATTTGTTTCGTACGATTTTTCATGTTTTCGTAAAATCTATTTATATATTTATTTTTACATAAATCATAAATTAGTGTTGCTACTTGCTACTAGTGAGCGCAAGTTTTAAGCCACATTTATGGTGCCAGGCTCGTGGCATGTGCTCTGGCACCTTCACAGATGCCAGTCTTCAAAAAAACATGACTCATCTGGGTAGTTTTATTAACTTAAAATCGTCCATCATAATGTTTGAACCAAACCCACACCTTTATTTGAATGCAGATCTCATACACATCTGTTAGGCTATATTACTCTGTCTGTGAGGCAGGATGGTCTGTTAGATGATGACTCCTCCTCACTGAATCCTGTTACAGCGACTGATAATGCCCCCGTTCACACGTCTGATAAACTGAGATCAAACACGGGCTAATTAGGTGAGTCAAGCACACCCCGACCAGCCCCATCAATATGCGTCCTGCACACCACACATATGCAAATACACATGCTAATTATGGCTAATGAGCCTAAATATTCATGAGTTGCTCCTAAAGGTCTCATGAGCCCTTGCTGCGTGCCGACATGAAGCGAACACTGCGGAGTGCCAGACGTGAAACCTGATCGGAAATGTCACCGTTCATTTTTCCTTCTTTGAACACCTTCTTTCTTTTTATCTTTGTTTTTTCTAACTTTAGAAAGGCAAATGCTGACAGTTGGAAGCACAGCTCCCTCTTGGGGAAATCTGGAAAAATTGTTTATATACATATTTATCTAATGTCCTGTGTTGATTTGACACATATATTGATTTTCAGCATATTGACAATTGCTTGGTTTCCTTGATTGCAGCATTGTGCTGAGTAGCCCACTGTGAAATCTCATTGGTCCACAATTCCACTCCTCTTAACTGAACACTAAACTTAAAAAGTTCTGATTGGGTCTGTTTGTATCACGCCATTTCACTGTTTTTGTTAGTGTACAATGCTAATTTCATCTAATTGCTTGTAACTGGACACTCGTCACATCGCTAATGGTTAGGACAGATTATTATACAGTACCTCAATAGTTAAATGCTTTATTTTGATTGGTTGCCCCGCAAAAAAATCACTTAAGAGCTACATTATCTTTCTCAACAAGGAGCTAGTAACATCATTGTTTCTAAAGGAATTAAAGCCACAGCTTCACTGTTAATAGAGAAACGCGGCAAAATAGTGGTAATTCATACATGCATACACAGCCTATCTCTCTCCTCTCTTTCTCTCTCTCTCTCTCTCTCTTTCTCTCTCTCTCTCTCTCTCTCTCTCTCTCATAAATGAACACTTGATAAATTACACTTTTCTGATAATAGAGTATTGAAGTGGAGATCACTAAACTGCAAGCTAACCGGTGTTTTCAGAAAGCAAGCGCGTTTATCCACAGTGGAGAGAGCGCGTATCAAACATAAAAATAAAGTTTATGATAAATGCTTTATATTTTGTTGAAATATAGTTTTTAAAATAAAAAGTATTACATCGAATTGTGTAATTGGCCAGCGAAGAAAGTCCATGGCTGCTGGGGCACATGCCAGAGACAGACCGTGGCATCTACAGTGGCATCTCCAGATGCCAGTGTTGTGCCAAATTCTGACCCCCGCCAGATTACTACCCCCCTAGTATTGGTAGGTTTAGGGTTAGGTGCGGGGGAGGGGTTAGGATTATGCATAGGTGTGTCTGCATGCAGCGAGTTCATATGTATGTGCGTGTGGTGTTGTAGGTGTATATGCATGGATCGAGTTTATACGTATAAGCGAGTGTCTATAGGTGTATGTATATGCAAGTTATTCACAAGTGTATATGCATTTCATTACTAACATAAGATGTATTGGTATGGATTTCATATTAGTGTGCACATGTATTTCATATATATATATATTGAACATCCAATAGTATACATGTATATGTGAGTAATATATAGGTGTATATGCACGTGTTTTATGTATGTATTGACAAGCGAAGTTTACTACACACTTAAAAGTGTGTACTTTTTCTTCACCAAACGAGTACATACTTTAAGGGCGTAGTATAAGTAGGCACATTGGGACATAATGGCAATATAAAAAATGCCTACATGTCATAATGGATAGTCATTGCGTGTATCAGAATTAGCGTACCTATTTGCTCTCGCATGAGCAGATCCGTTTCCTCTCTGGAGATGCGTTCAGTCTTTGCGCCTTACAATTCCGCCGTTTAAATAGCGAATCCGCCAAACTCGCTCTTAAAGGGAATGGGAGATGAGACTTTGAGGTTTATTGCACGTTATGCCCAAAAACACACCCATTATTCATTAAGAGAATAGGGATAACCCTTTTAGACCATGCGCCGGGTGTGCTGACCGTTTTTCCCGTCGTTAAACTAGCAAAAGTGGATTCGGACACGCCCTAAGTGCACCTGCGCCATGCGCTTTAGACCATGCGCTTAGATCATTAAAATAGGGCCCATGGTGTCAAAATGTAGATAACAATTTTTTTTTTTCTGCATGGACACGTTAAATTAATCAAAAGTGATTAAATTTATAATTAAATTTATAATTTTATAAATTATTTCTATTTTTAATAAATGTTTGTACATTTTAAACATTATCCAGCACAACTGTTTTAACATTGAAAATAATACAAAATATTTTTTGAGCACCAAATCGGTTGATTTTGAAGGATCGTGTGACCCTGAAGACTGGAGTAATGGCTGCTGAAAATTCATTTACCATCACAGAAATAAATTGAAATATATTAACATAGAACAGCTGTTTTAAATGATAATAATCTTTCACAATATAACAATGTTTTGCTGTATTTTTCATCAAATAAATAGAGCTTCGGTGAGACTTATTTCATAAAACTTATAAAATCTTACTGACCCTAAATGTTTGAATGGTAGCATATTTGTGTTAAATGTGTAATTCATCAATTCATCTTCAGTTATTCCTCATCTGTATGTTTGATAATGAATCTTACCAATGACGTCTTTTTTCCTGTTTCCTGCAGATTTTATGCTGCTGAAATTTGCATCGCTCTTAATTTTCTGCATGAGAAAGGCATTATTTACCGGGATTTAAAACTGGACAATGTACTATTGGACCAGGATGGCCATATCAAAATTACAGACTATGGCATGTGCAAGGTAAAACCTATTGCTAATAGAAATAGTGTTAGAAGTATCTCTGATTAAGTAAAAAACATAACACAGGGTAGAACTCATAACAGGTTTTTTAAATTGTTACAGGAGGGAATCAGACCAGGTGACACCACCAGCACATTCTGTGGGACGCCCAACTACATCGCCCCAGAGATCCTGAGGGGAGAGGATTACGGTTGGTGTGACTGCATGAATTCTCGCTATCAGTACTGTATAATCCTGAGTTAAGCAGAGCCCAGTGTAATATAATTATATTTTAGGAATTCAAATTAAAACCAGTAAGACTAAGTCATTAAAGTTACTGAAAGAATAATAAAATATAGATTTTTTTTTGTATTTGTTAAGAACTGTTAAGTCAATCACACTGATAAAGATTGAACACACACACTCACACTTTTTTGGCTATCTCTGTCTCTCTCAGGGTTCAGTGTAGACTGGTGGGCTCTGGGCGTCCTCATGTTTGAAATGATGGCAGGCCGATCTCCATTTGACATCATCACTGACAATCCTGATATGAACACAGAGGAATATCTCTTCCAGGGTGAGTTCTTGTGAATTCGACTGGAACTATGTACTATGTATTTAAGTTCCTAATGAAGTTACTGTCCACTGTGAGTTTTACTCAGTTGCCAAAGCCATTTTTACTTGCATTTGGCACTTGTCAGGTGTTAATTTTGAACATACTCAAATTTTTTTACAGTGATGCAGTCCTTCTGACTGATATATATATTATTTATTTATTTTTTTAACTTGTGATGGCCTATCACTTATCAAAATTGTTATTTTGACAAAATTATGATAATTGTACAAAATTTTGTTAACAGTGTAATTTAATTTAAATTGTTTAATTAAAAATTTTTTTTCATCTCGTCTTCATTGTTGACAAAAAAAACGGTCAAGAATTCTTGCGATTAAAAAAACAAACATAATTTGTTTTGTGTTAATATTTTCTCTTAAATAATCTTCACAAAAAAGATTCACTTTTTAGTTTTATCTCTAATTTGTTGGATAAAAGTTAAAAACATGAATGAAATTTGTTTCTGTCAGTCTTTTGTGCAGTCACACAAGTTTGATTTCATTAATTAAAACATTTATGACTGAACTGAAAGACTTCATGTGTTCTGAACATGATTTCATTAGGATATCTAGTTGAAGGTTAATATTTATCTTTAATTAATTAAAGAATACGGTTTATTTTAAATAATTAGAACATGCCTGCATTATAATTACTTAAAATGAATTAACGTTTCCTTTATGTGAAAATTATTCATGGCATTATGACTATTCAAGGTATTAAAGCAGTGATATTATGACTTGGATATGTGCTCTTATTAGAGCACATTTACAGTATATGCTCTAATATAAATGTTTATATGGTTTATTGCAGAGTTAACACTCTTGACATGTTGTATGAAATACAATTTTATGATCTACACTGGTTATGGTTCAGTAACTTTGCGCACACATTTCTCATAGCAATACATTCATTTTTTTATTTTTTTTTATTTGCATGCAGCATTTATTTAATCAAAAGTACAGTAAATAGTACTATTGTGAAATATCATTACGATTTGAAATAACAGTTTTTTTTGTTAAATGTATTTTTAAAATAATATAATAAATAATAGTATATTGATATATTTTAAAATGCAATCTATTCCTGTGATGACACAGCTGATTTTTTTTAGTGGCCATTACTAATGTCTTCAGTCACGTGATCCTTCAGAAATCATTCTAATATGCTGATTTGATGCTCAAGTATCATTTCTTCTTATTATCAGTGTTAAAATAAAAATTGTGCTGCTTAATATTTTTGTGAAAATTATTTTTTTTAAGGATCTTTTGCTAAATCAAAAAAGAAAGTAATTGTAATTATTTTCCAATTTTTTTGTAACAAATTGTCTTACTGTCACTTTTGATCAATTTAATGCATCTTTGCTGAATAGAAGCATAAATATATTAAAAAAAAAAAACCTTTGAATGTTAGTTAAGTATTCTGTTGTGTGTGTGTGTATATATATATATATATGTATATGTATATACACACACACACACATACATACATATATATATATATATATATATATATATATATATATATATATATATATATATTATTTAATATTCGTGAGCCCTTCTTGGCATTTTTTAGTCATTCCTTTATGAGACATTCTTTCATCCCCCCTTTCCTCACCTCCCGTCCATCTCCAGAGCAGAGACTGTGTGGTCATCTGCTTCCCTGTCTGTTCTCTGGTGCTCCAGCCGAGAGGGCAGCGTGCTCCTGGATCACTCTCATTCATACAGACACACACGACATGAACCTGGATCTCTCTCCACAACCGGAACTCCGTTCCCCCCATCCAAACCTCAGTTCGTCCATATGCTGCAGCGCTGTCCCAGTCCAACCTCCCCCCGGCCCTACACGGCCTCCCCCTGCCGGCGCTCCGCCGCCCACCCAGGAGCAGGGCAGATGCTGCCACCGCCGAGCCAACACTTTAGCCGCTTTCGGGCCGCCGTCCAAACCGCGTCACAGCAGCAGGGCAGAGCCCCAGCAAGCCCTAAATCCCTTTAGCTTTTCATTCGGAAAAGAAAACAAACAGGGGATGTGGCATTCGGAGAGGGGAAAGATAAACGCTCGTCTGCACTCCGTCTTTGAGAGAGATGAAATTTAACAGGCTTTGCTTCTGGACGGTCGCCCAAGATGCGCAACTGTAAAAGAAATCTGAAAATGCAGGGATGAGACGTATTAAAAAGACACGTTTTTTTTACTTTTTGTGGGGTGTTTTAAATCCACTTAACACCGCGACAGAATTTTATGAATTTACAGAAATAAACACGGAGCGGGGAGGAATCTTTTGAGTCTTTGATTGAATATTGATGGGTTTATTCAGGCGTCTGTAGTGCGTGGGTGTACGAGCGAGAGATTTTGTGCGTGTGGGTTAAAGCCTGTCTCTCTCAAACACCGCCGCACAACACGACGGCCATACTCTGCAAGAATGACTCATACGCTTTTATCCTCTGTCTTCCTTTTTTCCCCTTTCTCTTTCAGTCATTTTGGAGAAGCCGATACGGATTCCCAGGTCATTGTCTGTTAAGGCTGCGAGTGTGCTGAAAGGCTTTCTGAACAAGGTGAGAACAGGGTGTACTTGGTACGTGAATGAACGCTGCAGAGTACGATACAACTGTCGTGTTTTTGCAAAATGCAAGAAGACAAGAAAAAGTGGACAAAAACGAAACTGTAAAGAGTTAAAAAGTAAAAAGCTGTTGTATAGACTAGTGTTGCTGTATATCAATAGTAGTTCATGTAGCACACCAAGGTTAAGGGTTTCCCAATACCCTGAATGCTTTAATAAAAGGGTTCTGGAAAAACATGTTAAAACAGTCATACCATCTTCAAGGTCATGCTTCTATTAAAACCGTACTGTAAGACTGTGAATTTCACTTTGTTTGAAAAAAAAAAAAAGTTTTTATGTGCTGAACTCAATGAATTTCTACTACCCACAACCCTGAAATGAAATGCACCAATCAAATAAGTCTCTGTTACCATGGAAACATGATTCACGGTAATCTACACAGCAGTTAGTTTTTGCAGGCTAGAGGCAGGTAAAATTAGCTAATGTCAGCTATGGCGATAGGACTAGTCATTTGATGTTTCAGTGTTGCTATTATTTATTTTAGCTAAATATGTACAGTATATGTTAGGGGTGTAATGGTTCGGTACGTACCTCAGTTTTGACGTCACGGTTCGGTATGGTTTCGGTACAGCAGGGGAAAAATTAAATATAAAATTGCTTTTATATATATATATATATATATATATATATATATATATATATATATATATATATATATATATATATATATATATATAATTTTTTTTTTTTTTATTAAACAGTGGTTTACTGAACAAATTCCTCTTTCTTTAAATAAATTAAATTAAATTATAATTAAAAAAAATTTAGGAATAAAAATCTACCTCAGTTTATGCTATAAACCAGAGGTCGGGAACCTACGGCTCGCCAGATCTCTCACCCTTTACCAACAAATGATCTATTACAAAAATTAGACATCACTAGAGAATCAGCAATTCCTTTGTTGTAGAGCCTACATAAGCTCTACATATACATATAAAATAATAATACATTTTCTGTACCGGCTAAAGTGCGTGTTCAGAGCTGTTCGCGAGAGAAAACCATTGGCGTTTCTATGGTAACGTACAGCTCCTGCTCTCAGATTCGTAGCTTTGTGGTAATAGCGAAAAGAAGATTTTTTGAACAGCAGAAAAAGTGTAAAAGTATGTAAAAAAGTGACAGGACTGAAACATATACTTTTTTATATATATATTTTATACTTTGAAACATTTTGCCGCGCAGCTTTCAGCGGGTGAACTGTTAGCGTTATTAATAAAGGAACGTGAATGAATGAGACAGTAAAGAGTGGGATATTAAAAATGATATTAAAAAGACAGACAGTATTAAAAACTCAAAGCCGCGAAACAGAACTCAATCCGCTTCTGACTGGATGTTTTCTGCGTTACGGTCCGAGTGGAACACGGACCAGCATAGTAGACTTTTTCTTCGGGGGCGTGCCTAAAAACACAGTGTCAAAATGCCTGCACTGGTGTGTATTCACTTTAATACGGTCGACATAAGCACTCACCCAGTCTCTTACACACACACACACACACGCGTGCGCAGAGAGAGAGAGAACTCTGAAGAGAATTCATCCCTCTCATGTTGTAAATCAACCTCACAGTAAAAGCCCTTTTTGACGATTTTTTTGCTTATTTGTGTATTTTAGTTTCCATGGTCCTAATAAAGTCACTATTATTAAAACGTTATTGAAAACACACACACACACACACACACACAAATAAATAAATAAATAAATAAATATATATATATATATATATATATATATATATATATATATAATTTTAAAAATTTTATTACTTTGGTTCGTTTGGAAAAATGCAGTAAAGGGGTGGTTTACTGCGATTTCACTTTTTTCATTTTAAATAGTGTGTAATGTTGCTGTTGGTGCATGAACAGTATCTGCAAAGTTGAGGCGCTGAAAGTTCAACGAAGCGGAGATATCGCCTTTAAAAGTCAGGAAGTTTAATGCCTACAAAACGACTCCTATGGGACTACAACGAGATACTTCCCGGGTTGCATACGTAAAAAACCCATCAAACCCCTCCCTCCGGAACATGCAAAAAAGGGGGCAAGGCCATGTTCTGCGGCTTTGTCGAAGAGGAAGAGTTATAGTGGAGAGTTGTAGCCATGCCGTCGAAACGGTGTTATTTTCACCCAGCTGTCAGGTCTTCTGTGTTCGGGCTTCCTACGGACGCTGTAGTTCGTCAACAATGGTTAAAATTTATGTTTGATTATGTTCCTGACAATTACAATAATTTAGCTCTCTGTGCTGCGCATTTTACGGAAGACAGCTTCCAGAATCTACACGAGTTCAATGCCGGATTCACACAGAAACTATTACTAAAACATGGAGCAGTTACAACTTTAAAACCAGAGGCAGCAGTTGTTGGGCCACAACCTGTAAGTAAGATTTCATAATTTTAAATGTATTTGCATGCATAATTTCAGACGTAATGTTTTAGTTTTATCAAGGACGTAAACAAATGCCAACGCTGGCTTTAGCCAGTTAGTTAAATGCTATTTCGTGTGTCTTTGACAAGCGCGTACAAACATTTTGGACCCGAATTTGTAATTATGTACTAATTTTGTAAATGTATTTTACATGTATACTTTATGACGTAATTTTTCGATTTGATCAAGAATGTAAACACAAGCCAACGCTGTTTGGTTATAGTGGCCAGTTAGTTCGATGCTATTTTGTGTGTATAAGACAAACGTGTACAAACTTCAAAAATTGATATGTAATCACAACAGCAAACTTCCATTCAGAAACGCTTGTAAGAGCCGTGCTTGCGGAAGATCTGCTTGACTCTCTTCATTACCGCTTTCTGGGTCTGATTCTGGGTCAAACTGATACGGCAATATTGACACCATTATTTACATTTGACCAGAGCACATGCAGCGGTCGCCCGTGAAGGTAATGGGCGTGAAGTTTCCGGACAATGTGCAGTACGCAGTTTAGCCAATCACAACACACCGGCCCAACTAACCAATCTGAGCCCATCGCCTGTTTCTGAGGGAGTGGTTTCAGAGAATCAGGAAGTCAGCCGGTCGTTCAAATGACAGAGGAGAAAGCGGCTTACAATAAAGGTGAAATATATGAAAAATAAGGCGTTTTTTAACAAACGAAACACAAAGACATGTTATATTGCACCCCATAAACACAATCAAGCAAAGAAAAAAAGCAGTAAACCACCCCTTTAACCAAAAAAGAAAAAAAAGGCTCTAAAAAAAGGTTCCCGACCCCTGCTCTAAACTATAGGGAACTATTTTACATTACTATAAGCTTGCAATTAACAACAGAGCTCAAACTTAAATTCAATTACTATTTATTTTTTAAATATAATAATCAACCTTCAACTAAAAAAAAAGTATGCAAACATGCAAGTTGCATATAATGCAGTTTTTAAACTGCTAAATTATACAATTTCTATTTGTTGTTGAAATATATTCATTTACAGATTTATTTGAGCATACATTAATTAAGACATCACTAACAGGTTAAGTAAAATATAATAAGTATATAGTCTAATATTTCGCAAAATGATCTTCTCTAGACTTCATTTCTCTTGCGAACTAACGAGCTGCAAACACTGATGACTTGCCTGAGGTAAGTGAAATGCTATGTGATTTGTTTTGATGTCTTTCTGCGGTTGAAACACTGATTGAGTTATTACATGAGGCATGAGATGTTCATTCATGTTTATTTCACGTTAAGGAATGAGGAAGGAATGATCTCGCTCGCGCTCCGTGCTGCAGTTTGAACTGAGGTGTTTATACAGCGATCTGTCACACTATCAAAGAGCGCCAAAACGGCATTTATTGTTTGAATTTCCTGGAAAAAATGTACATAATTTGAAAGATGATACTTTGTTTCTTATCAAAAGTAACACAAAACTGCAAGTTTCCAATGAAATTCCACTTGTGCATTGGTTAAAACAATGCTGTATTTGTTCGGCACACATGCGCACTGAACCGTACCGTTACACCCCTCTATTTTATATTTAAAAATTCTATTTTAATTTTGTATATGTATGTGTGTATATATACTATTGTTATTGGATAATTATATATTAAAATATACATTAAAATATATTTTAATGTATTATTATCCAATAACATTCCTTTATAATAACAACTGTAAAAGAGTTGTATTTTGTTGCATAACAAGTTTTATAACAGTAGTTGTATTTTGTTGTAAGCAAACCCAGACTGTTTCAATTACAACATGCATTATTCTTTACGTAATGCGTAGTTTATTCTTTGTCCTCTGAAACCTTGATCACCGTTGCGCTCCATTACACAAACAAGATGGATGAGAAACAAATATGCTCTGAGGGAGGAAAAAACGTCATAATTTATGAATATTGCACACTGAGGTTTATAAATGAAGGTCTTAACTCTCCATAAATGTGCACACAGTTTGCCTCTGATTGAACAAATATATGTGCTATAATAAGGAGGGTCATCATCCTCCAGATGAAACCGATCTCTTGAGTCTGTGCATGCTTATTTTCGTGTGCCCCTTTGTGTGTCGGCTTGATTAAATCTGTGAATAATGAAGTGTTTTCCTTTAATCGTCGAGACAAATTGCATTTATTGAAGCTCTGGGGTTCCTCAAACTCAACAGCAGCCTATAATCAGTGTTATCAGCCCTCTTAGCCACTGCCTGATTCATTGGGATTAAATGAGTGTAGATCAGCTCAGCCAGTCATTTCCAGACCCCTGAACCCTCATCTAACGTTTCAGGGCACAAGATAACGTCAGCAACATATGTTAGAGTGAATGTGTTAAACTCCATTCTCCTGAAATAGAGAGTACATGAATTGAATAAGTTCCATATTTTCAAAATTCTCTACACCAGATCTGGCTTTTGTTAGGTGTGTTATTAATAGAGTGTGTGTTCTGTTTAGGACCCAAAAGAGAGGCTGGGATGCCAAGTTCAGACCGGATTCACAGACATCAAGTCTCATACATTCTTCAGAAGCATAGACTGGGACCAGGTAGGCAAACGTGGCTTTTTGTCACTTTTTAATATATGGAAACCATAAAAGCTCTATAACACAGCCCCGCATCTTGAAAAAAAAAATTGTAATTTGCAAAAAAGACCTAATATCATTTAACTGATGATGCTGAGTTTAAAAATAGCAATAAAATCTTTCCATTACGTACATTTTTTTCACAAAAAAAATAAGAATGTTTTTCAAATGATACGTGTGTGTGTATATGTGTGTGTGTGTATATATATATATATGTGTGTGTGTATTTATATATGTAGATGTGTATATATATGTATATGTATATGTATATGTATATGTATAAGTGTGTATCAGTTTTAATGCACTTGTTAAAATAACAAAAGCGGTCAAATGCCAAAAGCTTAGGTTTTAATGACAAAAGCAAGTATTCAAAATATCATTGAACTTAAAATCTGCACAGGTGTGGAAATCAGGATCAGACATAAAATAATGTCTTCAGAGTCATACATGTGAAAATCTGCTGCGAACTGAACAAATAGTTGTAGTCTGGCTTGAAGGAGATAGGATTCATGTTTCTGTGGCAGTTTTTCTGGTGATTACAGTATAATACAAAAACTTGTTACCTTATAAATGGTTCTCAGAAGCAGTTGTTTGGCTGGATCTGATATTTTAACTTTTTTTCTTCCTTAAAATTAGTGTCATCAAATCTTTTTACAGCATGAAAGTTTGAAGTGGTGTGTTTTTTTTCTTAAAAATAAAAGTTGCTATTAAGGAGATTGAAGATGATCTGGTTTAAAGTATTGACTCAAACCCAGGGATTAAGAACAGGAGTTTCTACTCTGAACAGGAGTAGAAAATACTACTTTTTTAGAATATTTAAGCCAGGATTACAGCAGCTCTTTCAAAGTTGTTTATGAAGTACACTTTGGGAAGAGAGGATGTAGTGTGTGGCCATTGATAGTTGGGCGTTATCCTCTGTACCAACAGCAGAAATGAAAGAGAATACCAAATGAGATTCAGCCTTTGCTGAAGCGGCACAAGGTTTAAGGGGGATGTTAATTGGTCTGGTATAAATGATGCACACAATGCTGAAACATGAAAGTCAGTGAGAGAGCATACAATATTCAGGAGCTGCAGAAAGCGGTGTGTGTGAGTGTGTAATGAGTGTTAGTACGTGTAAGAGAACTTTGGATGCAATGCGGAGAGGTAGAGATAGACAGATAGGTAGACAGAGAAATAAAGAGTGAACAATGAAAAGGAGGGAATAAGTTTAGTTAATAGACTCTTGGTCATGCTGTAATATAGTCTCACACAGAATCTGCACCTGTTGAATTCCGAAGAGAATTTTGAAGATTTCCATAGAATTTACACTCCTGTCATTCATAGAATTATATTCTTTAAACATTTAGTTAAAAATAGAATTATTTAGGTAAATTGGGTAATTATGTACAATTAGAATTTGAAGCTTCTTTTCAAGCATATTACAATTTTTTGTCAACATGATATTAAAATTTATCCCGTTTCTTAATGCGTGTGCATGTTATTCCAAAGAGAAAAAATGCTTGCCTTTTGTAATATTTCTACATTTTTAATGGATAAAATCAAGTTCTGCCTACATTTTTTCTCATAAATGTCAAGTTGTGGTTACAATATTACAAGTTACAAGTTATTTTAGTTCCTTTCCTTCACAAACCCCAGTTTGAGAAACCTTGATATTAATTTGGGAAACCTTGATAGTAATAATTGAGTTAGGCTAAAAGTAATCAAAAAGTAGTCTGATTATATTACATAAAATGTGTAATGTAATGGATTGAAATGGAAATGAGCTATATCTATTTTCTAAATGCAGACTATTGATGAACGATTCAATGATTCTTCCATGTATATGCTTAATTTTTTTTTTTTTTTTTTTTTTTTACCGTATAATTTTTACCTTTCTGAATTTTTTTTTTCTTTTCTATAATTCATTTTATTCAGACATGCATCGCAATATAGAAGAAAAGATATATCACTACCTGTGTTACATTGTGATATTTGACATCTGTCTTATCTTCAAAATCAGCACAGAGTGTGAAAACAGCATGCAGATTCAAAACAGCAGAGACGGCAAATTAGCCTTTTTTCCACAATATCATCTCATACTTGACTCAGAGGCTCTGTACTTGTACTGTACATCTTCACATAACTGAGTCCTCAGCCAGGCATTCAGCTGCGATCTGTTGCGTTTTATTAGCTGTAATTGCGGTTAGCGTTGGCTGGTCGTGTCCATTGTGTATTTCCCGATGAGCATTCAGAAGGTCTGCATCGTGGAAAAGAAATTATACGCTCTAGAGTTCTGTCACTAACGCACCATGCTTCAGATGCTGGGATTTTCCGCCACTTTACTAGTGCAATGGATGAGTGTGGACACACAGACTCACGCACACACACAAACGTAGCCACTGTTCTATATGTGGAATCAACTCCCTGAGCTCCTCTAATGAACGGGGTTGCGCTACACTTGTTGTTAATTACTCATGAATGAATGAAGGCTTTGATTTAATGCTCAACTGAAAACACGTAACCTGTCTAAATTATTACCACGTCTACCCTGATATACATGTTTCAAGTGGATATTTTCGCTGCAGTTCTTCTGTAAAAGTTTCTTTGCAGCATGATATCTCTTTCAGCTTGACCTCTTCAGTAGAAGCTATAATTGCCATTTCAGAAATATTTATTTTGATGATTGATTGTACACGTGTGTGTCTGGCATCTGCCTGTGATGAGTGATCATTTGTCTTTCAGCTTTACCAGATGTCAAAGAAGTTTCTTTAACATGCTAACATGCACATATTTCTTAAAATATACTATTAAAACACACACACACACACACACACACACACACACACACACACACACAGTTTGTCCTCTAGCAATGTTCTGCAGTGGATGTACATGTATCATAGGAAAATTGTCCATTTTTCTGAACCTACAAATTTCAAGTTATGTATTTACCTTCTGTGGTGGAAATCACATTTTTGTATTTTAATAAATTTGTATTTAAATATTGTAATGCTAAGAATAATTTTAATAGCTAGCATTTTATGTATCCTACATTCTATGATATTTTTTACATTTTGTTCAGTTAATTTTACAAAATCACAGCATGACTGGATATGACAAGCAATAAAATATTCTATATCTTTAATTTTTCTTTATCATGTCATATTTCATATCAAATATGCTTAACTAACACTGTTATTCTTAGTAACCAAGGACAGTTGACAGCAGTAATTACAATCCTTTTTGTGTAAAAAATTATATTTTTACAGATTCACAATCACAATATTTATTAAAATTTGTTTTATTAAAGTTCAACCATTATTATTGCTAATTTTATTAAACAATTTCGATATATAGTTTATTTAAATTTGTTAATTATTAATAAAATTTGAATTTATTTATTTTAATGTTATTGTTAATTTATTTATTTTAATGTTATTAGAAAATAGTAATGCATATTTTTATGGATTTTCATGTTTTAGGATTAAAAGATTGTTGCTTTATATTAATATAATATTAATAATATATTAATTAAATAAATATAAAACTGTACTTTTTTTTTATAAAACTTTTTTTTTTGTACTTTTGTTTTTGTTTTTTTAAAAACAAAAAAAGCTGTTTATTTTAAGCTACTTTTCAAAGAATGAAGGAAATTTTCCAAGACTGTTTTAATGTGACCTTCGTAAAATAAAAAGCAGAGAAAAAGTTCAAATCTTTCAGTTTCGATAAAAATAAGGTGACATGAAAATGCCGGTCTTTGAAGGATCACCTATAGCTAAATATTTTATGAAGCATGTTGTGTCTGTTTTGAAAATGTTACGGCAGAGAGGAAAAAGGTGGAAATAGGAAAAACAGAAAAAGTCACGGAGTGATTAGTGCAATGAGAGAAGCTTCAGTGTTCCTTAAGGGACTGTGATTTAGACAGTGAGAGACAGAGGGGGTGAAAGAGTGGGAGAGCGAGGCCGATTTTGACAGTGTGAGGCAGATTGCAAAAGATAGAGTGAGAAAGGCTTGAATGAGGAGAGGGAAATGATTTTAGACAGCGAGAGACAAAGTGGGAGAGAGTGAGAAAAGAAGAGAGAGAGAGACGAATGAGAAGAGGGAGGTGGACTGAGACGGTGAGAGACAAAGTGATAGAGAGCGAGCTGAATGAGAAAGCAGGGGGTAGACTGAGAGACAGAATGGTACGGCTGGTGTAAAAGCTTCTCTCCGCTCAGACAGATCCTCTTCACACCGTCTGCAGTGTGGGCCCTGGAGGGGAGACGCAGCACAACTCTCACTCTCAGTGAAGGCAGCTTGTAAAGACAGATTTAGCAGGGGAGCCTGCACAGGAAGTAAACATCTGAGATCAGTCCTGAGACCCAAGAGGCTAAAGATCCTCAAGTGGGGAGAAATTGGTAACAATGTTCTCTCTCATTTTTCTTCTGATTTTGAATTTGGCAACAAAAAAACAGTAAATGGTGTCCAAAAGCTTGAGACCACTTTGAAAGTGTGTGATTTAAAACTTGGGTCCCACTTTATATTAGGTGGCCTTAACTACTATGTACTTACATTTAAATTAATAATTTGATACAATGCACTTATTGTGTACGTACATGTTTTTACATTGTGCTTATATTTTTAAAAATACATATATGTAGTTACATGTGTAATTAATTTCTGCAATTAAATTCATAATTACACTGTTGACCCATCCCTTACACCTTAACCCACCCTTAAACCTACCCACACCAACCTGTCCCTAACCTTACCCGTATCCCACCTCTATAGCAGCAAAAGTGTTTTGCAATTGTACTTACATTGTACTTATTTTTTGATGTACGTACATAGTAGTTAAGGCTTGAAATGCTTTAAATGAAACACTGATACAATGAATAAAAAATATTTACTATTATTAATTGTTGTTCTAATATAATATAATAATAGCTAATTTTTAACTCAGACTTTTGGACCCCACTAGTCTCAGCCTCAGACATCACAACCACAGACCGCTGGCTGAACGTCTGATGCATATGGCACACAAAAGTGGAAACACTTCAGGAGTTTCAAAGTCGTCATCGGATTAGTTGACTTCCGGGAGACGTGTGTCGCGTTCTTTAACGTTCAACCTGGAAACAAAGATGCAGTGACGCCAAACCCCCTCACGAAAGAAGAAAGCGGTCATGTTTACAACTGTGACGACGAGCACTTATCGGGATCAACAAAACACTGTATTTTCAAAAGTGTTTGAAATATTTAAAGTTCGCGGCTTAGAATCTTTAAAATATGTCCGAGAGTTTTACACACTGGTCTGTTATTGTATCATTTCCACGCCCCGAAATGTGACGCTGAACGAAATGAACTGTGATTGGTTGTTTGACATGTCGGTCAAGCGGCCTCATGGGTGGGCCTTGGCCTATGAAAGATGCCATGGATTCCAGACCTTCAGTCAAGCTACGCGAGAATAGGAACCCACTAGCTTTGTTACTTGCAAAAAATACACATTACATTTGAATGTTTTTTGTAACCTGATGTTGTAGTTACAACATCTGCCAGTCTAGCTAACAATCTGAAGGAATGAGCACTTGATAAAACTACACTCAGACATCACAAGTCAAGTTTCAGACCTGACCTGGAGTCAGTCTCACTCCTCACAAATAGAAATCAGAGGGTCCTCAGCTCACGTCCACATGCACAATAAGAGGACAATTAGCTTGTGTCTTAATCAAGTGGAATAAAAGAAAATACAAAAGACGTCACAGGCTATTTGAGATCGTGTGAGAGCATGATGAATGCATTAACATGCTTTACGCCTCACAGTCTCTGGATCAGTGTGTGTGTAACAGAGCAATTGTGATTATATAAACAGAATTACTGCATCTTCTTTGTGGATCCTCACACAGAATCATCATAAAATATACATATACATATACATATATATATATATATATACTTCCTTACTGTCTTTAAAAACACTAATAATATTGTAACACTTAAAAATCTTTAAATCGACACACAAAATCTTTTTTTTTTCAGAATTCACATTATAATTAATAAATTCAGTGTAATGCATAAAGCCATAAATTATGGATAAATTCACTTGTAGCGTTTAAAACAAATGATTTTTAATATATTTAGATAAAATGTATAGATTTATACAGTGTTTTGTGTTAGTGTGTTTGTGTGTGTGTGTGTACGTTTATGTAAATATAAGTAACATATTGAATTAAGCATGTAAATTTTAAGTACAAAAACTGAAATGGTATTGTCTTGTAAAACATACTCCAGTAATCTTTTTATTTACAACTTTGAAAAAAATGTAGAGTGTAGCTAATCCTATTGTTTGTGGATTTCCTGTTTTTCTTATCCACAGCTGCAGTTAAATCAATGTCTTTTCTAATGTTTATGGAAAGACGCAACTGTAAATCAGAGTCATTGTTTGGTCTTAAAAGATTAAGTCTTAAAAGCATTTTATTCAAATTGGCTCAATTAAATGAATCATTGTAATTCAAACCTTGGTTTGCTTTTTTAAAGTGGTGAATAGAAAGAAACAAGCTTTTCTCTTTTATTCTAGAACACAGTCAGAACAGCCGTGACATGCTGTCATGGGGATCAGACAATGAATGTGCAAGCCAGTGGGATTTTGATTTCAGCCAGCTTTGCCACTGCTGTTGTATGAATGTATTAATAATAATTATCCATTCCGGTGACAGCAGATGTCTGTGTTTGTGTGAGAGAAGGCTAGTTTGAACACTGTTTTTCTTTTGCTCTCTACTGGAACATACTTGAGGAAAAAATGGTAAAAAGATGTTATTTATTAAAGATGTCTTTCACATGACCACAGATGGTCTTAAAGTGATAGGCCACCCAAAAAATAAATTCTGCCAATATATAGTCAACCTCATGTCATTCCAAACATTGTTTTTTTTTTTGTCTTCTGCTGACACAGAAGTATTTATGAATGAATGAATGAATGAATGATTTTTGTATGGTTAAAACCTTTTTCAAAATATTTTATTTTGTGTTCTACAGGAAAAAAACAAAAAACAACTCGGATCACAGATACACAAATACAGATCTGGAAAAACATGGTGATAGAATTAAAATTTTTAGGTGATCTATACCTTTAAGTGGCATTGGTCCTGCATTTGTATGACTGGTATTAATATCTGCATCTGTTGACCTCATCCAGAGTCAGGACAGATTAGCATTTACATTACAAATCCAATATGGTCACATGCATTTCCAATGTGCATTTACTGTGATTAATCGCTATCCGTCCGTGATGCAATCACCAATAACACATTAAAGGCAGGTGTAAAGGGAGCCATAGCATCCCACTGCAATCAGCACCGTGTCATCCTAGCAGATTACTAGTGAGTTTACGATCATTTAGTCACTGAGAGGATGATGCCGGACCCCGACAGAGAGACTGAGAGAGCGGTGGGAAGCGAGAACTAGCGAAGGAGCTGTGTGGGAATAATCCACTCCCACACATCAGCGTGAAGAGTCTCTGTGCATCTGGATGGGTGTGCGTGTGTAATTGGTTTTCTGCTACAGAGACGAACGTTAGCATGTTCCGCCAGGCAGGTTGCAGCCAACTGCGTCATGCCTGACTCTCTGGAGTCAATGGCCTCGGGAATAAAAAACACGCACACATTGCGGCTGGGCACCAATTAACATCTCTTTTTCCCCAGTGCGCCATCTTTAACTCTCTGTTATGTCTGTCTCCGCTTTTGTTTTGCCATTACTCTGCATACGCAAAGGCAGAGCTTTTTGCTCTTGGGAAAGAGTAGGATGACGTACACTACCGTTCAGATGTTTGGGGTCGCTCACCAAGGCTGCTGTTATTTGATCAAAAATACAGTAAAAATAGTAATATTTTTAAATATTATTATGATTTAAAATAACTGTTATCTATTTTAATATGTTTAAAAATGTCATTTTATTCCTGTGATGGCAAAGCTGAATTTTCAGCAGCCATTACACCATTTTTCAGGGTCACATGATCCTTTAGAAATCATTCTGATTGGGTGCTCAATAAACATTTCTTATTGTTGTTGATGCTGAAATCACTTGTGTTGCTTAATATTTAGTATTTTTGTAAACCATACTACATTTTTTGCAGGATATTTGATTAATAGAAAAGTCAAAAGAAAAGAAATTTATTTGAAAGTTAAATCCTTTGTAAGAGTTTTTACTGTCAATTTCGACCAATTTAATTCATCTGTGATGAATAAAAGTAAAAAAAAAAAAAAAACGAATCTGACTGACACCAAAGTTTTGAAGTGTAGTGCATACAGTACATCAAAAAGACCTAGCAGGCTCTTTTGACTTTAACCACATTTAAGCATCTACCTAGCAACGGCCTAGTAACTGCATAGAAACGCATAAAAAAAACACCCAGAACATTTTGCCAACCACATATCAGCGAGATTTGCACAATAACCACTCAGAGTTTCTTTAATAAATGTAAAAGCCTTTTGACAGACCAACACAAGAGACATTAAGCTGGACTCATGAATTAGACTAAATAGAGTGAGATAGTAGTGAAAGGAGAGAAGAGAGGCCATCTGTTCCAGTTTGTGCAGATCGGCGTGGAGTGAAACACAGCAGGATCATGTCCTCAAAACACACAGAGAATGTTAGAGAGGCAAAAAGAGTCCAAACGTGAAAACAAACCTTATCTGACCTGTAGTGTTGACGTCCACAAAATGTGTCCATTCTGACAAGTGCTTAAGATCAAACCTCTACAATACAAAAAATAGCACGTCTCTTTCTTTCTTCTTTCTACCCTCCATTACTTCTCTCCTTGTCCCTCTCTCCTTTATTACCTTTTATTAAAAACACTTTGAAGTACTTCAAGACTCAAATAAACTAAAGTGTCCCTCACACAAAGGCCATTTCGGTTCATTTCAGTCTTTTTAATGCAGTGATTAATGGAATACTATTCATTAGTGGCCTTGAGCGAAAATCAAAAATGCCTTGCTTTCTTTTGGTCTTTTTTTTTTTTTTTGTGGTTTTATTTGAAAGCGGATGTCACGCTGAGTCAATCATTCATGAAATCTTATAAACATTAGTATATATGATATATGAAATGTATGTTATTACATATGAATTTCCTACCTAAATGTTAGCAAAATGATGCTTCCTTCCACGAGAGAGTTGAACGAAATGTTGATTTATAAATTGCATTTCTTCTATTGCATTCCATACCAAAAGTACCAATAAAAACTTATCATTCTAATTTACTATGTGCTTGTTTATCCAGGATGTTGCAGTGGTCACCAAAACTAAATTTGAAAGGAGTCATGCATAGAGTCCATTATAGGGTACCATGTGGTTAGCTTAGCAACATGATAACAATAGAATCTGTTGGAATCAATTGTAATTTTAATCACCTGCACTGCCTATGTAGATTGGCTACAATCAGTCACTTCTGTGGTTTTAGTTTAGGTAGAAAGCTGTCTTAAAAGGCCTATATAGGGCTCAGTTAAAAGGATTTATTTCTTTTGGCTCAATCATGCCAGTAGTTCAGATTTTTAGTTGCCCTAGATGGCAACATTTTTCTTTCCTTAGCTTTTCAACATTCTGGCAACACTATTTCTATTCACTCATAAAAAGAAAGGTTCCAAAAGGAGGTTTTCACAGTGATGCCATAGAAGAACCATTTTTGGTTCCCCCCAGAAGCTTTCAGTGAACATTTTTTTCTTAGTGTGAAGAACATTTTGAAAAGTCTAAAGAACATTTCTCCACTTTGAAGAACGTTTTGTGGAATGGAAAGGTTCCATGGATGTTAAAAGTTTTTCACGGAACCATAGATGCCAGAATCGTTGCTTTTAAGAATGTTGTTGGAACTCTATACAGTGTAGCCAGCGAGGTTTTGGAAACAAGAGCTTAAAAAAAACATAGAAGTTAATCATGTAGGCTTTTCTGATCAGGGGTCTTGATATTGTAATGTTGGAATGGATTGTGTTCTAATCAGTCATTTTCTCACTTTTCTCCTCTAGCTGGAACAGAAGCAGGTGACGCCACCATTCAAACCACAGATCACAGACGACTACGGTTTAGACAACTTTGACACGCAGTTCACCAACGAACCCGTGCAGCTAACACCAGACGACGAGTAAGTATTGAAAAATGTTATGATTGGCCGAAAGGCATTTCATTACCACAGATGATCAGTAAAGATCTCTGACAGAAGAATCACTCCACCTGTTTTCCAATGACCTGCTCAGTTGCTAAAAAGCGCTAATACGACTGGACTCGTGGTGTTTGGTGTCCAGATTTGAATTATGAAAAGACAAACTGGCATCTCCTTGCACACCGTAACATCTTCCAAATGTTTAAATGAAAATTAAAGTCAGTCGTCACTTCTGCGGAATTCATCTCGAGAGCGATTATGTAATAATTTAACGACTTCAAAGTTACATGACTGCACCAGCAGAAGATTTAGGCGTTTAATAACGGGGGTTTCCACTCAGCTTGATTCTGCTGGTCAGGATGGTGAGGTTTATGTCTAAGATTCCCCTTCAGAAGTGAGAGCGAGATGAAGTGAAATGGTTTACCCATCTGGAGGCTATCGTCAAGAGGTGGTGATGTCATATGGAAACATCCCCTCTGGAGTTTCTGATTGCTTTACAGTATGAGGTGCACCGAAAAGGGCCACATTGAAAGGGAGGACAAAGAACAGCTCTTAAATGGCGAAAACCTGATGCCGAGAGGCATTAAAAACCAGAGATTCGTGTGGAAACTGGCTTTAATCAGTGTGAAGTGAGTTTCTAGGGGGGCTTTTATGCATTCAAGCCTTTTCTTTGCGCGCTCATTCATAAACTCGGTCCTTTTGAATACTGCAGTGATTAACACAAGTGCTAAAATAAGAGAAGGCTAGTCAACTCAATGCAAAAAATGTGCATTTATTTGATGGTGGAGGATTGTAGGTTGACTCATGGCATGTCTGAATACATTTGGGTGAGTAGTTGAGGTCTCGCCCCATTTCTCTCAAGAGATTCTTCAGACATTCCAGTCATTCTGCGTGGAGAACAATCACGCCGGGCTTTGAGACGTATTGTTCTGTAGAGGTGCATTTCTCTGGAGAGGGACTCCAGTCTTCACAATGACTTTTATATCCTGGCTGAATTTGTTATTCTGATTTGATCCATAGAGACAGGCAGTCCTTAAGCTTCTAAAAAGGATTCCTGTTTTCAATTTACATTAAATGGAGCTCCAAAAATGCAGCTCCAAAAGAGGACGAAATCTTTGATTAACAATGTGATTTGGTACCGTGACTGAAATGCATTCCGTTATCGACAAAATCTGAGAGCTGTGCATTTAAAACGTACAATTCTAACCAGGGTTAGAAGAATTAGCTTCCTTTCAGTTGAATTGGATTGGATCTGTCTATCATTCTAGATAATTTGTTCCATCCATCATCTATCTGTCTGTCTGTCTTAGGCTTGGGCGGTATCCAGATTTTGATACCGTCAAACCTCCTCCCTATTTTACTTCGGTATACGGTATTACCGTGAATAATAAAAAATTATGACGTAAGGCTCAGACAGTGTCACCAAACTGTTGGCTTGTGCCTAAACCGTTCAGAAACTGAATACCAAACACTAATACTGAAACAATAACAAAATAACATGCACAACAATATTAACAACTTTTATTAGCAACAAATAGCAGTTTAGAAAAAGTGCAAATACAACAGTCAAACAGAATTAAATTAACATAAACATCCAGAACAGTTTTTGTGCAGAGACGCGCACACAAATCAATTAAATTAAATCACACCGCCTGAACAACTTTTAATAACAAAGAGCAGCTTATAAAAAAAGTGCAAATAGACCCACAACAGTCAACCAGAGTTGAATTAACATAAACATCCATATTATAAAAAGTATTGCAAAGCGGCTGTCGGTGGACCTAGATGTTGTTGGTCCTGCATCGGGAGGCGTTGAAACTGTTGCACTGAGTGAACTCGGGTCCATCCTTGCAGCAGTGAGTGGATGGTGGTTTCGTATATGCGACCTTAGGTTCGAGGTATTTCCATCTTTCGCGGTCACCTTTTTGTTGCACAATTTGCAAATTGCCTCGTCCGTATTTACCGCCTCTCCCTTCTCGTTCGGTCGAAACCCGAAATACTGCCAAACTGCAGAAGTTGTGTTCTTTTTCGAGACCAGGTCACTTGGTGCGCGACTCGCCATCTTTCCCCCTCTCTCTCTTTCTCCTCCACGCTGTCACGTGATGACAACCAAGCATACGCATTTTTAGGCATTAAATAAATTATATTTAATATTTAATCCTCGTCTCCTATATAAGTGCATTGTTTTTTATGACGGTATAACGGTATTGAAACTGATACCGTTGCTATTTTTAGATCCCGCGGTATACCATATTACCGTATTACCACCCAAGCCTAGTCTGTCTGTCTGTCTGTCTCTCTATCTATTTGTCTATCTGTCTGTCTGTCTATCTATCGTTTTATCATTCTAACGTTCTATCGTTTTATCTTTAGTTCGATCTGTCTGTCTATCTGTCTGTCTATCGTTCTATCATTCTAAGGTTCTATCATTTTATCTTTAGTTCTATCTATCCTATCTATCTGTCTGTCATTCTATCATTCTTACATTCTATCGTTTTATCTTTACTTTCATCTGTCTGTCTGTCTATCTATCTATCAATCTGTATCTTTCTGTCTGTCATTCTATGATGCTATCTCTTTCTATGATTCTATCTTTCTATATCCATCTATCTATCCATCCATCTATCGTTCTATCCATCGTTCTTTCGTTCCATCCTTGTTCTATCATTCTATCTACTGTTTCATTCATTCATTCATTCATTCATTCATTCATTCATTCATTCATTCATTCATTCATTCATTCATTCATTCATTCATTCATTCATTCATTCATCCATCTGAATTTCAATACATTTTAATTCTACTTCCTTAAAAGCTAATTCTTGATGCAATTCTGCATTCTGTTTACTACCTCAATTCAAATTTAATTCGAATTCAGGAATTCAGGCATTCTCAGTTTAATTCCGAATGGAGTGCATCCCAAGTGCTTACGAATGAGGTCATCCAGTATCTTGAGGTGATTTGATATTTTCACTCTCCACGAGAAGCTCAAGATGCACTTCATTGAACTATGAACACTAACTGTTAAGTACACAATCATTGCAGTCTACAAGCCGATTGAAGTCAATTTGTCGGTAAACCTGTCACTCATAATTAGCAGAACGCAAGTGGGCTGCAGTCAGATGAACTGACAGACAGTAATCTATAGAGCCACGGCGGGTTCTTAGTTCAATACGCGATTTTCCAAGCAGGCTTCAAAGGAACGCAGCAGCCAGACACTTCAAAAGCAGAGCGAGCTCTGGAAAAGCCTGACGTCCCACACGGTGGAGGAGAGGAAGAGGGGGAGGAAGTGATGGAAGCCTTTTTTGTTTGACGGATCTGGCAGACGAAAAAAGAGGGTGGGGGGTGAAATCTCTTCCTTGTAAGAGATTTAGTCTTTTGGATTAAAGGAAAGTGCGTCCAGAGTGGGATGTGTCTCAGAGCGCAGCGGTAAAGGATGAACTGGAATCCATTGCGACTAGAGACACGATTCCCTTTTACATGCTCACACAAACGGCTTATAAAGGAACTTGGATTCCCAATGCATTATTATCTAGCTTTGTTGACTACATAAAATTTACACAAAGTATGCTACCGGTCAAAAGTTTAAGGTCAGTAAGATCATTCAAAAACATTTAAAATGCCACAAAATATTTCTTTTTCAAATAATGCTGTTGTTTTTAACTTTAAATTTCTTTTGAGAGTCTTAAAAAAATGTAACGCAAAAATGTAAAAGAGCACAAATGTTTTAAACACCAAATCAGCATATCAGAATGATTTCTGAAGGATCATGTGACACTGAAGACTGGAGCTCATTCAAACACGCCCCTACATGTCTATGTCACTGTGTGGGAAGATTTGCAAAACGCCGCCCAAATGTATACGCAAAGAAAGAGGGCGTGATTTTTATTCTCGCTGTAGTGTAGTTGCTGCTGCTGGCGCCATGTCCTGGAGACACTGTGTTTCGTTATGAAAGCGAAACTACTTTGTTTGGGCTTCCAAAAGAGGACACAACTAGAAATCAGTGGTTAAGTTGTATTTACAACACTGTTCCAGAACAGTTCAATCCAAATATTAGAGTGTGTGCAGCGCATTTTACGGAGAACTATTTCCTGAACCTGCGAGAGCAGCCTACAATGCTAGCTATGCTCAAAGGCTGTTTCTATAAAGTGGGGCAATTCCAACTTTGCAAGGACAGTCTGGCGCTTCTGACTCACAGCCTGCAAGTACGTTTTCTTATTTAAAGAATTTGCCACTGACTATTCAAATGCGAGTTTTGAGCAGTGTAGAGTAGTGCTTATTGTTTGTCGTTTCTCCGATCACAAATGTAGACATGGTAATGTTCACACGACACGATGCAACGCATTCGTCTCACGCTTGAGGTATTCGGCCAATCACAACGCACTGGATAGCTGGCCAATCAGAGCACACCTCACTTCTCAGAACGATGAGCTTTGTAAAAATCGGCGCATTTCAGAAAGGTGGGGCATAGAGGAGCAACAATAATGTACAGTATGTGGAAAATAATGTGTTTTTTGAACCTTAAACAAATTGCATTACACCAAATACACAAAATAATGTTCTTTTTAGCAACGTCATATGGCCCCTTTAAAATATAGCTTTGCCATCACATGAATAAATTACATTTTTAAATATATTCAAATTATAAGGTTACTTTAAATTGTAGTACTATTTCCGAATATTACTGTTGTTTTTTTTTAATATTTAGTCAGCCACCAATTGTGCAAGTTCTCCCACTTAAAAAGATGAGAGAGGCCTGTAATTTTCATCATAGGTATACCTCAACTATGAGAGACAAAATGAGAAAAAGAAATCCAGAAAATCACATTGTAGGATTTTTAAATAATTAATTGGTAAATTCCTCTGTAAAATAAGTATGTGGTCACCTACAAACAAGCAAGATTTCTGGCTCTCACAGACCTGTAACTTCTTCTTTAAGAGGCTCCTCTGTCCTCCACTCGTTACCTGTATTAATGGCATCTGTTTGAACTCGTTATCAGTATAAAAGACACCTGTCCACAACCTCAAACAGTCCAACTCCAAAGAGCTGTCAAAGGACACCAGAAACAAAATTGTAGACCTGCACCAGGCTGGGAAGACTGAATCTGCAATAGGTAAGCAGCTTGGTGTGAAGAAATCAACTGTGGGAGCAATTATTAGAAAATGGAAGACATACAAGACCACTGATAATCTCCCTCGATCTGGGGCTCCACGCAAGATCTCACCTCGTGGGGTCAAAATGATCGCAAGAACTGTGAGCAAAAATCCCAGAACCACACGGGGGACCTAGTGAATGACCTGCAGAGAGCTGGGACCAAAGTAACAAAGGCTACCATCAGTAACACACTGCGCCAGGGACTCAAATCCTGCAGTGCCAGACGTGTCCCCTGCTTAAGCCAGTACATGTCCGGGCCCGTCTGAAGTTTGCTAGAGAGCATTTGGATGATCATATGGTCAGATGAAACCAAAATAGAACTTTTTGGTAAAAACTCAACTTGTCGTGTTTGGAGGAGAAAGAATGCTGAGTTGCATCCAAAGAACACCATACCTACTGTGAAGCATGGGGGTGGAAACATCATGCTTTGGGGCTGTTTTTCTGCAAAGGGACCAGGACGACTGATCCGTGTAAACGAAAGAATGAATGGGACCATGTATCGTGAGATTTTGAGTGAAAACCTCCTTCCATCAGCAAGGGCATTGAAGATGAAACGTGGCTGGGTCTTTCAGCATGACAATGATCCCAAACACACCGCCCGGGCAACGAAGGAGTGGCTTCGTAAGAAGCATTTCAAGGTCCTGGAGTGGCCTAGCCAGTCTCCAGATCTCAACCCCATCGAAAATCTTTGGAGTTCGTGTTGCCCAGCGACAGCCCCAAAACATTACTGCTCTAGAGGAGATCTGCATGGAGGAATGGGCCAAAATACCAGCAACAGTGTGTGAAAACCTTGTGAAGACTTACAGAAAACGTTTGACCTCTCAACAAAGGGTATATAACAAAGTATTGAGATGAAATTTTGTTATTGACCAAATACTTATTTTCCACCATAATTTGCAAATAAATTCTTTAAAAATCCTACAATGTGATTTTCTGGATTGTTTTTTCTCATTTTGTCTCTCATAGTTGAGGTATACGTATGATGAAAATTACAGGCCTCTCTCATCTTTTTAAGTGGGAGTACTTGCACAATTGGTGGCTGACTAAATACTTTTTTGCCCCACTGTGTATATCTTCCCGACCCCAAACTTTTCCTAATGTGCTTTTTTAATGGCCCCTAATAAGTGTATTATCTACACATACCTTTCATTTAAAGTCATTCCCTTTCATAACAAATGTTCGCATTACTAATCTTATGTTTTTAAACAGGTTGTGTGAAAGGAAATGCTGGTAGTGTTCGATGCGTTAGAAGTGTTATCGGTGGACTTAGAAAAGTTTTGAAAATGTAAAAATAGTACCAAAGCGTGCTTGCTTTCTGTCTTTCAAATAAGTTCCACCTTGTAATTCTTTCCTGAAGAAACATTTGTGCTGTAAAGAGGCTTGTTTATTTTGGTCAGCACCCAGAATGTCCGTCTTTCAGTGTTTCTTCCTCTGCGGCATCACACATTTCCCCCCTGCACTCCCTTTGAAACCTGAGCCTGATATTACGGCATAGAGGTGTCATTCATGTTATTTTAGGTTTCACTCTTGCTGGAGGCATTTCGACCCCACACACACCCACATACAGTCAAGTGGCCCTCTGGGGACTTTATTCAAACAGACACAGCACAAACACAATTCGGCACTGATCCCGGATCTGGTGAAATATCAGTTCTTACAGAGCTTGTTATAGAAGAGAATTGTCCTCCACGGACCGTGTTTGACAGAACGTGATAAACGAGTTTTGAATCGGTTCAGCATTACGCCATAGAAGAGGTGGAGCATTATAGCAGTGCAGTATCCTCAACAGGCTGATAAAATAGATCAATGGATTCCTGAGGTTCTGAAGAGCAAGAGGTCTGATTTCAGCAAGAATGTTACCATTTCTTTAGACATGTATAGGATCACTGCCAGTGCAGAAAACAGCCAAGAGGAGAAAGACGCCGCTGAATTTCTCAATTGTACTCCAGTGAAATTCTGTCTGCCCACTGGTGTAGTTAGAGCCCCCTTTGTGGTTAATCAGCCCCACGACGCAGATGAAGAAAGGTTGTTGTTGTTGTTTCTGGTGAGCAGTCTGCATTTACAGATATGCTCATGAATTTATATATCCCCTGCAGAATCTGTAAAATGTGTGGCTATTTTGAAAAAAAAAAAAAAATTTATGCAATCTCAAAAAATCAAATCAAAATAATTACTCTGTACTTCCCTGAATAAGTAACACACTAGACATGTATACACTATTTTGAATGTTTAGGGATTGTAAGATTTGTTTAATGTTTTTGTTCACCAAGGCTACATTTATTTGATCAAATACAGTAAAACAGCAATATTGTGAAATATTATTACAATTTAAAATAACTATTTTCTATTGTAATACATTTTAGAAGTGCTGTCAAATCGATTATTCACGATTAATCGCATAATTTAAAAATAAATGTTTAATATGTGTGTGTACTGTGCATATTTATATGTGTATATATAAATACACACACATACATGTATATTTTTAAGAAAAATTATATACTCCATAAATATATACAATCATATACTTCTTAAATATATACATTTATATATATATATACATTGTGTATTTATATATACATTTGTACATATATATTTATATGTTAAATTTATATTACATATGTTTCTTAAATATATACTGTACATGTATGTGTGTGTATTTATACAAATATACACAGGACACACACATGTAAACATGAACTTTTATTTTGGATGCGATTAATCTATTTGACAGCACTACAGTTTAGCCATTACTCCAGTCTTAAGTGTCACATCATGATCCTTCAGAAATCATTCAATATGCTGATTTGGTGCTCAAGAAATATTTCTTATTATTGTCAACATTGAAAACAATTGTGCTGCTTAATATTTTTGTGGAAACCGATATTTTTTTTTTCACACTTTTAAATATAAACATGTATTCCCCAAGAAAATATATAGTGCATTTTTTATTTCATTTTGTGGAAAAATGTAATTTTCCCAGTAACGAATTAGCACCTAACAGAAATTCAGTTCATCGAACCACATCTCCTTCACTTTTCCCCTAATTTTTTGCTTTAATCCACAGTGCGGGACATGTGGAGCTGAATTGTAGCTTTTCTATTAATAATGTTGGTTTCTCTCCTCAGGGATGTGATAAAGAGAATAGACCAGTCTGAGTTTGAGGGATTCGAGTACATTAATCCTCTGCTGCTCTCCAATGAAGAAACCGTATGAGGGAAGAACAATACGGCTGATGTTTCTCTGCCTGCGGCTCCACAAGACTACTACAGCTGAGTACAGCTCAGACTCAGACATGTGTCACAGAGAAGAACTTTCCTTAAAACTGTTAAAGACAAAAAAAAAAAAAAAACACTAAGACTTCAAGTTTCGGACCCTGCTTGAGTTATTTTGGGGTTACACTGGAAGAAATGACTGGAGGATCTTCAGAAAACAAACTCAGAACTATTCCCCAAATTTCAGCTGTTGATTGTCTTCCTGCTTCCCAGCATCCTCTTTAATTTTCACGCCTATGTTTGTGTGTGTGCGCGCACTGTTGCCTGGGACTGAAGTTAGTTCCTTCGATGTGTGCCTGCGTCCATCAGAGACTACATTTCCCATCAACCCTAGTTAAATATGACAGTTCTAACTTAATGTGCACTTTTATTTTGTTTGATTTTTTTAATTTTATTTTTTGGATTCTCTTTAATCTTGTATGAGGCGCGTCCTCAAGCGAAACAAGAATGTATAATGTTTAAAGGTAAAAAAAAAATGTTGTATTATAGTGTAGGTAGCCAATCGAAGAATTTATGATGCCTTCTATGATGCAAAGTGGCACATTTTAATTCATGACCATGATGGTTTCATCCACAGTGGGTAGCTGTGCTTCAAACCGCAAGCTTTTAACCACCCATGTTGGTTTTACAGAGTAAATGGGAGATCAAATGTGTTTTTTGAAGAAGTGCCTCAAAGATCCAAAATTCACCATGCTCCAAACTGCTCTGAACTCCACGTTAGATTGGAGTTGGTTGCACCATCCAATGAGAAAGTGGGCTGCAGGTGTTATTATTATTATTATTATTATTTATTTTTTTTACATAACACAAACACACTGATACATATGTTGAAACAAAACATTAAAGTTAGACGCTGAATGATCACAAAGCCCAAATACATCAGACCAGCAGCAATATAACCAACCTAGGTTTATTGGAAAAACGTTCCTCTATCCATGTTTTTGTGCAAATTATTGTTATTGGGCAGATTACTAATTAATAATGACTTTTTTGCACAGATCCTGTCACAATACTAGGTAACACTTTATTTCAATAGTCCACTTTAGACATTCTACTAACAGTAAGTAACTTTGCAACTACATGTCAACTAGCAGTCATTAGAGTATTTGTAGACTGTGCTTAATATCTTCTAACACTTTATTTTGATGGGTCCACAACATACTGACTATGAGAAACTTTGCAAGTATATGTCAACTTATTCTTCTAGCCCTAAACCTACCCTACTGAGAGTTAGTAGACATGTAGTTGCTAATTAATGAGAATTAGTTGACGTGTAGTTGACACGTAGTTACAAAGTTACTTATGGTTAGTAGAATGTCTAAACTGGTCTGTCGAAATAAAGTGTAACCCAATACTATGTTATGACCTCAAAACACTTGTATGGTGCATGATTTGTAATACATTTTAAAATGTGCACCACATAACCTGCTCCATATGTATGGTTTTTCCCACATAGTAAACTTGCTCAGTAGCTCACCCGGTACAGCATTGCACAAGTCACAATAAAAGAGCTTAGACTTGTAGAAGCTAGCTAAAATCACTCACGTTTGCTTCAATTAGGTTTAGGGTCAGTACGTTATTTTCATATGCGATAGAACATTAACCTCACCGGAAATTTCATTTCCGAACCACCACATTACAAAAAAGCAACCAACATAAAATGCTGCCAGATTTACATTCATCTATCTCAGATAAAACTGAATGCGCTTTTAGCATTTCACATTGAAAGTGTCATGGAGCATTCAAAAAACAACATAATATCATTTTGCATAAATGTCGCCATAGGCAGGTTTTTTCCAATGAGCCTGGGTATAATATTACAGTAGAATTCAATACAACCGCACACTATATTACTAAAATGGCTGCTCCTCACTCTGATAAGAGGGTTTTGTGTTGTTGTGCTCATGTGATCTGTCAATAACGTGCTGTTGAGACGTTGTGGAGAGCGAGAGAACACAAACGAGGGTTTGTGCGTCATGTCACTGGTGTTGTGTGTGGTGGTAAAATTGTGCAACAGTGATGTGACTGAATCTCAGATGACCTAAACGCATGGTGGAACTGTCTTTGCAGTTGTAGTCAGATGCTTAAATTGAACCCATTGCAACACTTAATATCAAACACAGTTAGTGCAGAATGCTAATCTTATATCATTCAGTGACAGGTTGTATTCGGAACGGAGATCTAGCCTACTATTGTACTTGTAGAATATACTGTATTCTGTCTACTATTTTTATTAATAGTAGGTGAAATGATTGTCAATATTCCACGATAAACACTTTTCAGACATTAGTAAGCTACACTGTCACGTTACCTTGTGATGTTGCATATAAGCAACTAATAATGACTATTTTGTATTTTAAAATCAGTTTTGTGTAAAAATGCTGTGAGTGTTTACAGTTAGGCAAAATAGTGAGCCAAAATGGAAGATCAAGTTGTGTGTATTGCATTATGGGATATGTTATTCTGCGCTGTGTGTGTCTTGGCAAATGTAGTAGGTCATCTGGGTATCCCATGCATACTGTGCACAGTATACATACTGCAGAGATCGTGAGAGTAGCATGTTAATAGCCGTACACTCCTACACGCAACTAAACCATCACGTCTATTTAAATTCCAGGCCACACAAAAAAAGCTCTTAAAAATCAACTTCAAAATCCGTAATTTCCCTTTAAAGAGAAAAACAGCCAATCACAGGCTAGCTTGACTGATTAATCCCTCACAGTGATAAGGTATTGTGTTATTAAGCAACTAGATATGTTTTCAATCTTCCATTGCATTTAATCTCCAAGTTTTAAATTTTTTTTTATTCCCCTCTTTTCCTGAAGAGCGAAGACGACACTCTTAAGATGTGAACGCTTTGATGAAATCAGACCTGTATGAAGAATTGCTGCCATGTTAACAGGATTAATTAGCTGCTTTTGTGTCAGACAGTAGCGAGATTAGCAGACGGGCTAAGAACAAAGAGCGGCCTGGGAGATAACAAGCGTGACGAACGTAGCGATAACGAGGCAGAGAGCAAAGCCAGCTTTCCCCACCTTGTTTTCAGCTCTCTAATGAAAAGCTGGTTCAAAAACAGGCACAAAAATTTGACGAACTCCACTATTTATGAACGATTGTTTGTGACAGGAACTTCCGGTGAATGCAAACTGCCAACAAGTGGCATTCCAGTATAGTTTGACAGGGCCATTGCTAGTGCACATTTTCAGGTTTTTAAGGTTGGTCCTACACAAAATTTGCTTCATTTTCATTCCTGTACACCAATGATTATTTTTACAAACTGTATGAGAAACAGGTACTATGGTATATTACAAAGGACCAAGTAATAAATCATCTTCATCCGACTAACAACTTAATTTTCCACCAGCTTGTGCTAATGTACAGAATCCACGTGAAATGGTGTCAAGATTTATGATTGTCCTTTGTTGGGCTTTTATTCATGTTTATATTTGAACTGGAATGAGTTTGGCATAATTGTAAATATCTGTAATTTAACCCTTAAAATTTTCTCAGAAAAAAATGAAAGAAATCTGTTTCCACATCATTATAAGAGATATCTCAATCCAGTGTCCCAGCCGCTAGTCTTAAACTTAGAGCCCAAGACTGCAATAAATAAAAGTTCCTGTCCCTGAAAACATTTTAAGCAAGAAATTTCAATTATTTATCAACTTGCCAAATACAAAAGCTGTCGCAAGCTGTTTTCTGCTTTTATTTCTTTTTTCAGTTCTTTCCTTATGTCGAGTCCAAAGCAAATGACGCTCTTATCAATGTGCTACAGGGGAATACTTTTATATTTGAAGTGTTTGTTTTATAAATTATTGTAAATGAAAGCTCTAGTAGAGTTTCTGTGGGCTGAGGATGGGAGAGAGAGATGTGAACATGTCTTTGGTTTTATGAAGTTAAGTCTTAAGCATCTTAGATAACAACTGTAAATCAGTAAATGTTCATTGTACTGACTTCACATTTCCTGTCTCATGATTTCTGGGTGTTTAGAAAAAAGAAAGAAAAGAAAAACACTGGTCTGTGAGAGAGCACTGTCTTTATTGCACAATGCATATTTATCAATCATATTTTATAAGAAGTATTTAAAGGAATAGTTCACCCAAAAGTGAGAAGTTACTGAATATGTACTCAACTTCAGGATTTAGCATTACATCACTTGCTCCCTATTCTCTTCAGTGAATGGCTGCCATCAGAATGAATGTTTACACAGCTGATAAAAACTTCACAAAAATCCACTAGTAATGTGAGTAATCCGCAAGTTGCGTGTTTGTAATAAACAAATCCATATTTAATTTCAAACCAGGCTGAAATACGAGTCCTATAAGTAAGCTCCTCTGAATCAGGAGAGAAATATGCACAGATCAAACACAGTTTGACACAAGAGAAAACTGTCCAAAACAGTTCTAAATAAGTATGTCAGTGGGGTTTTGATGTGAGAGGTCAACATGGGACAGACCTTTTCACTGGAGGAAGTGTTATTGTGGATTATGAACCAGAAGGGACAGTTTAAAGTTAAAAGACTGTAATGACTGATTTGTTTATTACAAACATGCAGCTTTTCACTTTACAACACATTAATTAATGGACTTGAATTGTGTGGATTACTTGTGGATTATTGTGATGTTTTATCAGAAGTTTGGACTCTCATTCTGACGGCACCCATTCACTGCAGAAGAGCCATTGATGAGCAATAGGTGTATGGCTAAATTTCTCCAAATCTGTTCTGATGAAGAAACAAACTGATCTACATCTTGGATGGCCTGAGGGTGAGTACATTTTCAGCAAGTCTTCCTCCTTGGGTAAACTATTTCTTTCCAGGTCTTCTGGTTAAAGTAATCAAAATGTTAAAGTAATACTTTGCAAGCACATGCAACATAAAGGAAAACACAAGTATCTAAATTAATATAACAAAATTTCCTTGTCATCACCAAATAATGTCTTCATGGATCTCTGATAAACATTGTGCAAGATGACCATCACATTGCATTTGGGTGAACCTGGAAAAAAACAAAAAAAACAAATACGTTTTTAACAATAGTGAGCAACACAATAATCCAATACACCTTAACTTAAGAGAAATCAGTGCTCGTTCCAGTAATATGTGGTTTGTGAACCCAAACACAAGGGTGCTACAGCAAGACCATTTCTCTCTTGCACAATGAGCAGTTTTGGAAACAATATAAGACTTTTTGAGTCATGATAAGTTATTGATCCCCTCACTGTCTCTCAAAAAAACAAACAAAAAAAAACAATTTGGGAATAATGCTTGTTGATGTATGTTTTGGACTGTGGAGAAGCTGTTTGCAATGTAGCGGATCCCCTGGTATCACTCAAAAAGCATTTATCTGTAAACGCTTCAATAATTTATGCTTCTCATTTCAGATTTTTTTTTAACATGCATTTGCTAAAACCTCGCTGTTAGAATTCATGCACTTTTTCTAGAATTGAAGATTTTTAAATCATGAATAGTTTAAGTAGTTGAATAGTTAATAGTTTAAGGTGTTTTTTTTGTAGCATTTTATAGTAGCAGATACAGCAAAGTGAATAACTCCATTTATAGTAATTTACTTGTGTGCACAAAAATAAACCACTGAGGAATAGTTTGTTGTAGTAAGCCGTCGGCTAACAAGCACACATAAACTGCGAGGTCACCAGGTCTCAAATTTGACGTTCCAATGACCGACAGATCATTCCTCCTCCCCAAACGCCACTCATTTCTAGGCGCATTCATTTGTTTGTGTTCCTTTTCCCTTCAAGACTCCTTTTCCTCTCTAATCCCTTTTCCAACCCAGAGGGCTTGATGCTTCCCAGCAGCAAACCTCAAAACCATTCTGCGAATCTACGCGTGCCAACCCACCCCTGATTCCCTCCATCAAGATTTCCATCTCTTCACCAGTCTTGCCCTCGGATCGTATCGACTCCCTCGGAAACTCGCTCCTTATATCTGCCTGTTTCTCTATCTGTCTCTCCCTAGACAAGAGCGCTCATTGTGTCTCTCTCACGGGGCCGCCTGTGTTCTGCTGTGCTCTGCAGTCTGGCCAATGTACACACGGCGGGCAGAGAGCGGGCAGCAGCGCACGCCAGCCCTGCGCTCGCAACAAAGTGCTGCCTTGTTCTGCGAGGTTCGGCGCTGCCCACCACGCCGAAGGGCGCGCTGCTCTCAGACCTCGCAAGAATCTGGTGACTTTTTGACCCGTTTTGATGAATAACTGTCCTTCTTAGAGTTTCTCTTCCTCCTCTCTTTAAGTACACTCACAGTCGCCGTGTTTCAACATAGTGTTTCCTCTTTCTGAGAAGTGCTTCAAAGTTCACGAGCAGAAAGGTTCATGAACAGCCTTTTTGGAGAGTTGGCATTGGGTAAAGATGACAGCAAGGTGAAAATGACACCTATAAAAGCCTGTAGCACTGGTATATGAATTTACAGGATATATAACAGTTCCATTGAGTGTTTTAATTCAAAATTAAGATTTTAGATCAAAAGTATATGAATCTGCAAGGAAAATTTGATAACACTTTACAATTAAGTTCAATTTGTTTTCATAGGTCAAGTATTAGCTGTTAACTGACAAAAAATATAAAATTTTTTACAATTATTAATGTAGGTTTGAGTTAATTTCTCCATATACTAATACAGTAACACTTCACAGTAAGGTTTCAGTTGTTAACATGAACTAACAATGAACAAACAATAATTCTACAGCAAGTTAATTTCATCATTTACTAATAAAATTTTAAACGAAAAGGGTATTTTTTTAACATGCTTAATGCACTTTGAACTAACATGAACAAACAATGAACTACTGCATTTCTAGTTATTAACATTGACAAAGATTAAATGTTGGAAAACATATTGCTCACTGCAAGTTCATGTTAGCTAATACATTAACCAATGTTAACAAATAAGACCTTACTGTGTTACAAAATTAACATTAGTTTATGTATTACGAATAAACATGAATTAACAATGAACATTAAACACTTTAACTTTTAAATTTGTAAATGTCTAAAATAACATTAAACTAGATTATACTGCAAGTGGATCTGCAAAGTGTGAAAAACAATTTTTTGTACTTTATCTTTATATAAATAATTTATATAAAAAGATTAAAGTGCCCCTATATTATGGGTTATGAAAGGTTCATATTTTGGTTTTGGGAGTCCCCAACAACAGGCTGACATGCATGCAATGTCAAAAAACACTTTCATGCATTTATTTTTTACCTTATTTGCTCAAAGACTCCCAAAGATTCGCTAAACAATTCATTTTTACAAACCCCTCCTTTCCGTGACGCTAATCTGCGGTGATCGGTCTGATTGGTCGATTTCATTTCCATTTCATCATGCCTGTAATAAATAAAGCAGTTTTGTGAGAGCAGTGCTGCTTTGTGTACAGCCGTTACCGGGGAAACAGCTATTTTTACCGCTCTAAAAGCGGCACCTAGTGACAGAGAATGAATTTGCATTTTCATTCAGACCAATGCGAAAACGCTCTCGGTTGCGCACGTAACCTTGGTTCCCCGAAATGAGGGAACGAGACATTGCTATGGGAAACACCCTTTCCTTGAATACTACTGAAGCCTTATTGAATCAAGTTAGTCGAAACCATGTAAAGTCGGGGGCGCGGCAACTAGACGATGTCACGTCACACCAGGGGCGGAGTTAACTCCGGTGACACAGAGAATGTGAAATGGCGGCGGCTTCGGCGCTTTCACATATAGATTAGCTGAAATTGTTTAATTTCAATGAATCATGGGTTATGATGCACGGTTGTACCGGTGCTCAATAAGCAGAGTATGATAGTGATCAAGTCCTAAAAGACATGGTGAACTATATCATAACACTGTGATAAACTGATAGGGACAGCATCAATTGGTGGTGCGTCAATACAGGGTGTATACGACCTAGTCGAAACCACTGATACACATCTCAGATCATAGCTAAGGTTGAGTAGGCGCGTGCAATGACAGCACATGTGAGGCAAGCGACGACACATCTAGGTTATAAAACCTTGCGAACGTGCTGGGTGACGACCAGCCTGCCACCATACAAATGTCCTGAATAGACGTGCCATTTGCCCAGGCTCATGAGGATGCGAGTCCGCAGGTTGAGTGGGCCCAAACCCCTATAGGACATTCCGCACCCTTAGAGCTATAAGCCAAAGCAATTGCGTCAACGATCCAGTGTGACAACCTTTGCTTGGACACAGGCAGTCCTTTTATGCGTCCACCAAAACATACAAATAGCTGCTCCGAGAGTCTGAACTGTCTAGCGCGCTTGATATAAGTGCGCACCACACGTACAGGGCACAGCAGGAGTGTATTAAGCGACTCCGTAACAGAGGCCAGCACGAGCAGGAGCGCTGTCTTGAGAGAGAGCTCTCCCAAGCTCGCTGATTGTATGGGCTCGAACGGGGGAGAATCAAGCACAAGGGCCAAGTCCCAAGTGGGTAGAGTAGAAGGGCGAGGAGGGTTCAGCCTTTTTGCGCCTTTTAAAAAACTTAAGATCGGGTCATTTCTGCCGATCGGGCGATTTGGAAGGAGCCAGCTGTGAGCTAGTGCATCCACTCCCAGGGGAGAGTGTGAGCTAGTGCATCCACTCCCAGGGGAGAGTGTGTTAATGAATAAAACAGCGGGCAGTGAGTGTTCTCCGCTGATGCGAAGAGATCCACCTCCGCCTTGCCGAATACACTCCAAATCATTCTGACTGTCAGAGGGTGTAATCTCCACTCCCCGTGGATTACCCCACCCCTTGACAGTAAATCTCCACCGTAGTTCAGGCGTCCGGGAACATGTACTGCCCGGATGGAGAGGAGGTCTCTCGCCAGCCGCAGCAGTGGTCGCGAGTTCACACCGCCTTGGTGATTTATAAACACTACCACTGTCATGCTGTCCGTCCTGATGAGAACATGACGTTGAATGTCCGGGAGAAAGCACTCGAGCACTAGGTGTACAGCACGGAGCTCCAGACAGTTTATGTTCCATGACTTCTCCGTTTCTGACCATGTCCCGAAGGCTGGTCTGCCATCGCAAATGGCTCCCCAGCCCGTGCTCGATGCATCTGTCGTAACATTCTTTCTCCTGAACACTTGGCCAATACGAACACCCCGGTGATACAGAGTCTTATCACGCCAAGGGGTCAGCGTATGCAAACAGTCGCGCGTCACTTTGATGTGCAAGGTGCCCGTGCGCCATGCGTTCTGTGGCACCCGGCTCTTTAGCCAGAGCTGAAGTGGTCGCATATGTAGGAGCCCTAGATTGCACACTGTCAAGGCAGCAGCCATCTGGCCGAGCGTCCTCTGAAAGCATTTTAGCGGGGAAGAACGATCTAATTTGAAGACTGCAAGAGAGATGATCAGTTTTTGTGAGCGCTTCTCCGACAGACGCACTCGCATATTGATTGAGTTCAGTTCCACTCCTAAAAAGGAGATGTTCTGGCTCGGTACCAGCATGCTCTTTTGCATATTTACAGTCAGTCCTAAGCTCTGAACATGAGCGAGGAGTTTGAGTTTGTTGCTGAGCAGCGCACTCTCTGATTGGGCTAAGACTAGCCAGTCGTCAAGATAGTTCAGTATGTGCATTCTGCTCTGCTTCAGAGGAGAGAGAGCAGTGTCCTTGCATTTCGTAAACGTACAAGGGGCCAGACATAAGCCGAAGGGCAGGACCGTGAATTGGTACGCTATCCCCTTGAATGCAAATCTCAGGAAGCGCCTGTGGCGGGGGGCTTCCTGAATGTGAAAATAAGCATCCTTTAAATCCACGGAGATAAACCAATCTCCAATCTGTGAGGGGCACTGCCTCTACAGCGTGCTTTGTGAGAAAATTTTGTATTTCCTCTCGCAGAACTGAGGCATTCTGCTCCCGTACAGTGGACATTAACACACCGTTGAAACGGGGCGGTCTGCGGAAGAACTGAAGCGTGTAGCCGTTCTTTATTGATTTATTGAGTTCATAACGACTTCGCCGCTGGGTGCAGATTTCCTCCTCCGAGAGACAGCATCAGGAACACGGCTTCGATTCCGGTGCCCGTGGTCCGCCGTTTCTGTCAGGGCGGGGTCTCTGGCCCTTCGAGCCCTGATGGCGCTTCGGCCACGGTTGTCTTGACCTCACCGCCGGCTCCTGTTTGCGTCGAACAGCAGCAGGAGGAGGAGCGGGAACGCGCAGGAGGTTTCGCACTTTAGCAGGAAGTGGCTAATGGCTTTCAACTGCTTCTGCGCTTCAACAAAGCGCTCTGTGAACGTCTCCACCGCCGCTCCGAAGAGACCTGAGGGATTCACGGGAGCGTCCAGAAGGGCCGTTTTCTCTGAGTCTCTGAGTCCAGGGTAAGCCACAGGTGACGATCTAGCACCACAAGATTCCCCATATTGCGGCCGATCGCTCAAGCTGTCACCTTCATCGCTCTGAGGGCCAGATCTGTGGCGTGTCGGAGCTCTTTAAACACTTCAGGGTCCAGCCCGTCCTCATCCAGAGACTTGAGCAACTTGGCCTGATACACCTGGAGTATCGCCATCACGTGCAGTGCTGAAGCTGCTTGGCCCGCCGCGGAGAAAGCCTTGCCGGTTAGGTTTGCAGTGGCACGGCAAGGTTTAGAGAGGAGAGACGCGTTGTTTCTCACTCTCCAGTTCACCGAAGGACAGAGATGGGCAGCAACGGCTTCTTCCACGGGGGGGAGTTTGACATACCCCACTTGGTCAGCACCATCCACAGAAGACAGGAGGGAGGATCCCGGATTATGCACCCGACTGGTGAGCGGTGTGTTCCACGACTTAACTCGTCGTGCACCGCAGAGAAAAAGGGGGCTGGGTCTCCACGGGGTGTCTTTTCGGCCGCGATCCGACTGGAGGTACCACTCGTCGGCGGCTTCTGGCCGGCTCGGTAGGAGGCGCCCACTCCAAACCGAGCACATCCACTGCCTTAGACAGGACGCTTAGGAGCTCGACATCACTGTGATGGAGGTCCCCCGCGTTGCTGCCGTGGGGTGTAGTGTAATCCAGCAGGCTGTTAGACCACTCCTCTCTCGCAGACGCTGCCACCGAAATGGCATCATCCTCCTCGTCAGCGGCCACTATGGCACTGAAAGACACCACATCTTGAGCGTCGGGGGAGGGGCGGAGATCAGCGGTCATGAAGCGCACTGGAAGGGGACCTGCAGCAGGGGGGTGAGAAGCGCGTGGGCACTGAGCCGGCGCGGGCTCGTCACCTGATCCTGACAGATCCACATTAGAAACTCGCAGCACTTGAAAGAGGCTCGAAAGAGGCTGCAGAGGAAGAGCGTGACAGAATTAGTTGGGTGAGTTCATCGCCTTGGATGATGGCCACACGGAGCCTGAGAGTCCGGAGACTCATATCCCAACAGTGGGGGCAGTCCGACCCCCCCAAGTGCCGCCTCTGTGTGGGCGCGACCGAGGCAGAAGATGCACGATTCATGGCCATCAGAAGATTCGATTGGCTCCGCACAGGAGAGGCAATCGTGAGTCATCTTTGCTTTCGAAGCTCAGAACACAGCATGGGAAGAGAAGGCGTGTCCGCTGCAGCGTGTAGATCACGGTGAGTAGTCTTGTTTGGTAGGCTTCTTGCTTCTCGTAGAAGGTTGGCTGAAGGAAAAGATTCTGAATGGATGACGTACAAGCACTGCCTTATATAGAGTGGGATACTTTCAGATTTAAAATTTTGCAGGATGTTTTCGTTCACTTAGAGCTGTTACACTGCATGAAAGGTAATTTTCAAAAATCCATAATGGGGCACTTTAAAAGTACAAATATTCCATGTAGTCTCTCAATTAATTAGAACTAAAAAAAAACATGTAATTATATAAGAAAAATGCATTTTAAATCATGTTACATTGCAAGACGTCAACTTTGCTCGATTTAGATCAACTTTCCAAAAGTAATTCTATTTAAACAACCCAAATAACAAAACTCATAATTCTCCAAATGCAGAGTGATTTTTAAATGGTTTGCCATAAAGTAGTGGGGTATTTCCATCTGAAACAAACACTGTACTACCTCATTATTGTTTAAGTCCCAGAATTCAGCGTCATGTGTTGTGTAATACTTTGCATACTTCATACTATAATACAACAACAATAACAGCTGCTAAACGTTGCTATGTTCATCAATCAAAATAAAGAATCAAGTGTTCATAAAGCATCAAATAAATATAAATCCCATCTGAACTGGATCCTCTGCTCTACATCTGCAGCGATGACATCACATCCAGGAGTGAGTTACATAAGCGTGGCTGCGATATCCATCTTGCAGCGCTCCACCAGCACCCAAGGCGCAAACACTCAAATCCATTTCATTTAGGAAAAATAAAATGTCTTTCTCCAGCAAATGACTAATTTTATTTTGGCCGTTTGAAAGAGGTCATAGAATGCATGATTCTATCCACCAACACTTCATCTTACAGCCTAGTGAAGCTGTTTTGCCAAGGGGTTCATGAGAGTGAGCGCATGTATGTTCTGGCTTTACCTAAAGAGCCAGCTAAACATCTCTAGTGCCAAAGCTGATCTCAGTCTTCTACTCTCTGCTGTTCCAGAACATGCATCTACTCTACAGTGAGAGCAGATCACTTCTCCTGCATCCTCATTTGAACTGAGCTGCTTTTGTTGTTCTGAAACAAAACACCTGAATTCTGAGACTTTTTAATGAGCTTCTGAGAAATCAGAACTTGAGTGAAGAAGAAAAAAAAAACTTTCGTAATACAAATGTAATTTTATTCACAACGATTTCTAATTAGATTATTTGCTAAAACTTCTCTGGCCATTCAGCTGCCAAAAGCAATGCCAAATTGAAGAATGTTGGGATATTGCTGGATATTTCGTGGCAGTCACCTAATGTGACATTTTGGGTTGTTGAAGCATTACATGCTATTGATATTGTTGTCATCTTTGGTTCTGCATTGCGAAATCAATCAACTTTGTGGATTTTTTGACCTATTTATATGAAATGTTCACTCACCCTGCAGGAAACGGCATCAGACACATTGGGCAGCACTCCAGTCCTGATCCAGATGCTGCTCCAGATCCTTCTGTTTCTGATTTTGTTCCCAGTCCCGATCCAGTTGCGGTTCCGGATCCTTCTGCTACTAATTTTGTCTCCAGTCCTGATCCAGATGCTGCTCCAGATTCTTCTGTCCCAGATTTTTCCCCCAAATTCAATCCAGATTTTGTTCCCTGCCCCAATCCAGATCCACTTTCTCTTGAATTTGTTCCCAGACCTGACTCAAATCCTCCTAGCCCTGATTTTGCTCTCTGCCATGATCCAGATCCACTTGCTCCGTGTTTCGTTCCCATGCTTGAAACTGCTTCAGATATTGTTCTTAGCCGTGATCCAGATCCTCCTGCACCTGTTTTTACCCCCTTCCCTGGTCCAGATTCTGCATCCAATCCCACTCCAGATTTTGATCCCTGCACCAATCCAGATCCTCTTACTCCCGATTTTGCTCGCTGACTTGCTCCAGATTTTGCTTTCTGCCCTGATCCAGATCCACCTGCTCCTTGTTTTGTTCCCATGCCTGATACCAATCCTTCTGCTTCAGACATTGTTCTTAACCATGATCCAGATCCTCCTGCACCTGTTTTTACCCCCTTCCCTGGTCCAGATTCTGCATCCAATCCCACTCCAGATTTTGATCCCTGCACCAATCCAGATCCTCTTACTCCCGATTTTGCTCGCTGACTTGCTCCAGATTTTGCTTTCTGCCCTGATCCAGATCCACCTGCTCCTTGTTTTGTTCCCATGCCTGATACCAATCCTTCTGCTTCAGACATTGTTCTTAACCATGATCCAGATCCTCCTGCACCTGTTTTTGCCCCCTTCCCTGCTCCAGATTCCACATCCAATCCTGCTCCAGATTCTCTTGTGACTTCTTGCGTTTTAGAGACTTTCCCCACTTGGTCAAATTTGTCACCCTGTTTATCTGACAATTCACGATCCTCAATGCAATTGACTTTGTCTTCTAGGTGGCGCTGCTGAGCGGTTTGTACGTCACATACCGACACACTCTCCTGATCAGGTGAAGATGCATGATTCTCTTGATTAGCGATGGCTGGTGGACTACATTCTCCCATGTTCATTGCAGCTGGAGGTTGTAAAGGGTTCTTGACCTCATTCACTGGTGGTGGGTTGTTGAGGAAAGACGGAGCGGGCAAATCCGGAGGGGGATTAACATCATCATCTGCACTGCACCACCTCCACTCACTTACTTTTTGTACAGGAGTTTTCTGAAGAAACAGAGATGAAATCACACTGTATTACACAAATTATCACACAATTAGCAACATAATTTAAACATTTTACACAAAATGTGCTGTTTGGATACCAGCTTTGTTAGTGGTTCCGAAGAACAGCCAAATAAAAGTATGAAGTCATGACATCAGACACATCTAAACCCAAACTGACATGTGACAGAGAGCCAAATAAAAAACAACTGATGCCAGAAAACCATTATATTTGCATATTTTTCAACAACAACAAAAAAACAAGAGACATTCATTTGCTTTTTTTTTTTAACACTGCATAATTTTTAAAGATAAACACTATGGAAATAAATGTTTATTTGGCACTTTAAAGGAAACAAATTATTACATAGAATTACTAAAGAAATAATATTAAAAAGGTCAATGACAGGAGGTGCTTATTTACCTTCAGAAAATGTTGATTGTCCCTCTCAGGAGATTAAACTACATATTCTATATTTTATATGGAAAAACTGAATATAAAATATAATTTTTGTAAACGTGATACCAAAAAAGTCCAATTTAAAACTAAGTAATTTCTAGTAAATATATGTTTTCTATAAAATAAAATTTACAATTAAAACTTTATTTGTGACCCTGTACCACAAAACCAGTCTTAAGTGCCAATTTTTTTTCGAAATTGATTTATACATCATCTGAAAGCTGAATAAATAAGATTTCCATTGATGTACGGTTTGTTATGATAGGACAATATTTGACCGAGTCACCTTTTTATTTGAATCGCCTTTAAAGTTGTCCAAATGACCAAATGAAGTTCTTAGCAATACATATTACTAATCAAAAATGTTGATTTTTGATATATAGTTTATATATATTTCTGGTAAGAAATTTACTAAATATCTTCATGGAACGTGATCTTTACTTAACATCCTAATTATTTTTGGCATAAAAGAATAATTGATCATTCTGACCCATACAATGTATTTTTGGCTATTGCTACAAATATACCCCAGTGACTTAAGACTGGTTTTGTGGTCCAGGGTCACACTTATGTCCATAAAATTAAATTAAATGCAATCAACAGAATTAATTAAACAGATTTCAAACTAAAATTCTGATATTGCTTTATGATTTTAACTGTTTGGGATTTGCACCTCAAATGTTATTTGTTGTATGTTTTTAAGTAATGAGACACCAAATTGGACCCATTTCATGGAAAATGTCATTTATTAAATAAACATGTTGCCCAGGACAACACACCACAGTCTTGTTGACAATTCTGGAAAGGACAATTCAGTACTGTCCATCCTCTCCTCTCCATGGAAAATAACATCGAGCCTACTTTTCCCATGTACAGAGGAAAATCTGAGATTCAAGGTCTCACAGTTAGAGGGTGGGTCCTGCTTTTAAAGACAGTGATATATTATTGGTAATTCATAAGTGACATTTTGGTGAAGGAAATGAAGTGTTTATGATGTGACGGTATAAGGTCATCTTTAGACCTTAAGGCTTACAGTGTTAATTTGCATCTAATATCCATTTCAGGACAAAAGTATTCAAACTATATGAAAAAGGGTCATGCAATAGTATGAGACTCAATAAATACTACAAAGTATATTAAACACTGCATGATGAACCTCCTAACTACTCCAAACTGATCTACAAACACAGAGCCCCTCCCTCTTCCATGATAACCACTGATGATAAGCTGATGTTTTACCGTGGATGAAGGTGGGGGGAGCTGTGGGATACATTCTTCCTGATCAGACTGCAGGGTTGGGCAAAAAGCTCTCAAGGTAAGAGCCCAGAGTCTCTCCACATCACTTAATTCAGAACTCTCCCACCATCTCGCCCTGTAAAATTTAACAGAAAATAATATTGAGTCAAAATATCGTTACAGAAATGTATATTGTATCATAATATTATGAAGAGAGCTTAATTTGCTGAGTATTAACAAAGACTATAGAATACCTTTGGTATTAACTGCCGTGACATTAGACTTCGTACCTGCATGTAAATGTTTTGCTGCTGCTGCTGTCCTGTTCTGCACTCAGACTGCCATTTGACTTTTTGATCGTCGTCTTCTGCTCGCATCTACTCTCCTCAATCGCTGATTTCTTCCTCTTTAGTTTAGACATCGCAGTCATTCGGTTGTAAACACTGCATCTCCATCAAACGCACATGGCTTAGCCAAACAATGAAAACTACGCGGGAGTTTCTTTGAACTACTTCCGTTTTCGGTCACAAAAGTTTTTTGTGTGTTAAAGCTGCGCACTGATTGCGCAGTTCGAATGAAATTTCTTTGCTGAAATGTATGACTTGGGGGTTTGTATTGTTTATTTGATTTTAAAACAAAATATGTACGTTGGGCTTATTTTAACGTGCTTAAGGAAATGCTTATGTTTTATTAATTCATTTATTCAGTTCAACATCATTGTTATTAGGCTACATCTTTATTGGTGTGATTATAGCCAAATGTTTTCAAAGCATCCATACACATACATGCAGACAGTGGTATTCATCATCTTCTCTAAAATTCATACCTGAATGCAGTGTTAGTATGCAATTGCATAAATGTACAGTAAATGTAAAAATGCTAATAATTATTAGTATTGTGTGTGTTGTTGCTAAAACAATATTATAGGCTATGTAAAGTAGCCATGTCAACAAAATGGTAAAAATGATCTAGTGAGAAGGTTGCACATAATTAACAGTTAGACTAACTTCCGTTTTTTTGTTGTTGTTAATTGTTTGCTCTAGGAATCTTCTCTCTGTGAGAATAAAATAATCTATCCTTGATGATTCAAATTGATATGTAATGGGATGATATTGGGATTTTAAGGATAAAATATACACAAACACTATGGTTTGGGCTATAAATCTGAATAGCTGTGCAGTGATGGAAGAAACCCACGAATGCATACTATCAGCGTCACTGCATTATGAAGGAACATATGGGGGTGAAAAAACCAAGAGGTGGTTTCTGGTGGCCACCATCGAAATAAATGATTCATATGAGGTGCCTCAGCTCTGAGCTCTGGAGAGGCTGAGGCAAGGTTTGGAAGAGTCTCTCTCCTCTGGATGAGAATTCCAGAAGGTTCTAATGCTGACACTGATGGTTCCATAGCCACACAGTGAGAGAGTACAATAGCAGATGAGTTTTGAGTAAGTCTGTTCAGGGATGGAGCCGGGGAGACGGCATCCAGGAAAGAGCGCTTATGTCATTAGGACTTGTGTGAGGCAATGTTGTGAGCCGTAGCCATGGTTGCCTGATGAATGATGAAAATGTAAAATAGCGGGCGCTGCCCAAGTCCTTCCAAAAGCAGGCTTTCTCAATGCACTGTGGAAGAAGTGTGAGGTGGCAAAAGGAAAGAGAGAGGAGATTAAAGAATGGCTAATGTGCTGGAGAAGATGCTTAATTCAGTCTAGCTGTTTTGACAAATCCATAGTGTTAGAAAACTGAAATTCCCTGAATGTCACACGAGATCCCCTGAAAATCTAATTTAGGAATTCTCAGAGTTCTCTTTTTCAATATCTTTTAGTTATGATATGACAAATCTGTAAATGTTTATGTGATGTTTGCAGGGCGATGTATAGGCTATGCCTTTTTTTTTTTTTTTTACACGCAAAGTAATTTTATAAATTCTCATTTGTTAGAATTATGCCCATTTGCTTTTTACATTCATAAAATTTATTGATGCGGGGCACCGTTTATCACTACTGTGAAATTATTATATTGATCTGAATAGAGCTGCATTGGTTGTTTTTTGTAGATCAACCTGGAAGTTCCCTCACAAAAACCCAATAGAATTTTTTTCTTTGGCTTTTGGATTATGCAGAAAATAAGCTCTGTGACCAATAAAGATTTGATTCATACACATTTTGTTCATTATGATAATCTTCAGAAACATCACCAGCATTAAGCTTTCAACAACATTGTCTTTATTTTAAAAAAAAATCCCTGAAAGTCAGAATATTTAGAATAGTTTTCAAGGGTGTGATTATAAACATAATGAGGTGGTGACTAGTGAGTAGATTAATTTGTTTGGCATGCTGGAAATGTATCCATTTGTTCAAGAAGAGTAAAAGCTATTTAAAAAACACAAGGAGGAATTACTGGTTTATTTTATGTCATAGACTAAAATGTGAAAATATCTTGAGCTTGTGTTGACCACAGATGTTATTTCAGGCGTTTAACCAACAACCTTTTCAATAAAACCCATTGACTTTAGGATGGTGGAATTGGAAATGCTCAAATGCCAACTCATTTCCAGATTTTGGCCTATAAACCTATGTCATCCCTGCAGCACTTCCAAGTTTAAATGAACAGAATTGTGGGTGAAATTTAAAAGGGAAGTGTATATTTTTTGCATCGCTAATGCCTCCAAATGGAATTTCACAATTAATAACAGGTTTCCTGAACACTCCCCTTTTCTGCCATAGACATACCAATCGTTGCTTTAATAGACAAAACTCCATAACAGTTTTTGGAAATTGTAAGCTATGAAAATTACATTCATGTCATTGTAAAGACTGTAAGTCTAGCCCCCACAGCCTCATTTTCATCCACGTTATAAACAGTATGGCATCTAACCTGACTAAAGTCTATTGGTTCACTAAATCGATAGCTCAGCCGTTATTTGTGCCTTGTTGCTGTGGCAGACAGCTCAAAATAGCGATGAGAAGTCTGCATCATTGCGGTGAATTGGCTGTTTTGAATGATTTGTTTCAATTAATCATCTCAACTAACAGATTCATTGGTTCTTTTTACGTCATCACATATGGTGACATCATTATGTAATTTTTCACACCACCAAACTGCATTGGTGGCGTTAGCAATTTGAGCAATGTTTTGACAGCACCACAAAGCCACATAATTTGCTTACCTGAAGTTGCATATTAAGCTGAGTTAGAAGGAAGCATTATCTAACTTTTTCAAAAATGACAGACATCACCTAAGACACAGTTTACAAAATGAGTCTGACAGAGATCTTCTCAGCCAGTATCTGTTACCAAACCTCTGCCCTGCCAAGCTGCCAGTATGTAACCGGAGGAGCTGCGTCTCCGGCTCCGGGGAGAGATGTGGGCACAGCCTCTCACCAGAATGATTAAGCCGCAGGTCTGCCCTTTCTCAAAAAGGTCACGGCTCTGATGGGTTTGACTTGTCAGACAGCTGGCACAGGTTGCACTGGCAGTGCTGAGAAAGAGAGACTTATGCCCACCACTAATCTGTGTTTTTACAAAACATCAGCATGTATCTCTGCATATAATTCTGCTTCTTAAAAGCTGTATAAATGGCAGTAATGCAGCACTTATCTTTGGTTTCTTCTTATCAGAGCCTAGCAGATATATTTTGATCCTGTTTGTTAAGAAGGTGGTGGCGTAGCTTGGGCAGAGAAAACTGGCTGTCAACAACAACCGCACACCAAATCTCTCTTAAACCTGTCAGTGCAGTTCATAACCTTTTAATTGCAACCTACCAAATCAAATATTATTATTCACACCTTTTTGTTCCATTTTTGTCCATCTCTTTCGGAGTAAACAAGTGTGTTGGATTTTTATTTGAAATAAAATAAATGAATTAGCAAGTCTGATTCACTGATTCCCACTCTGTTACCAGTGCATGAAAGCAAACATTCGTAATGCGTCTGCCATTTAAATTGTCGCTGCATAAATTTAAATGGGTAATTGACTCTTCTGCAATGTAATTACTACAGACATGACATGACGCCTACACAAAAGACAACCAATCCCAATGCATTTGCATTTTAGGGGTCTGGTTTATACAAACCTGTTGTTATAGTCACGAAATGGATTTCTATCTCAGCTTCATAAATAGGATTTTTCTACTCTTCTGCTATTTACGGCTGTCTAAATAAAGCTTGTATGTGCTGCTCTGACTCTTAACTAGTGTTTGTAGCCAACAGAAAGGAATTTTATTCAAGGACAGAAATACTGAAATGTCTAAAGCGAGCAGCCTTAATGGGATGAAAAGAGTTTGTTTATGATGTTATTCATTTTTTGATTGTGCCTCCATTATGATGGATGAGTAATATTTGGCATTTTGAAACAGGCCGCACAAAAAAAAAAAAAAAAAATTCATCCAAAAAGAGTTTCGGTCAGCAGTTCGTGTTCACACCACCCATTTGAATATATTTCCATATATGTGCAAAAATGTGAGAGACAGCAGAGACTTAATGATCATATTTTGGTCAAGCTTGCAGGGCTTTTCCAAAATCCATGACGCAAATCCAAATAAAACTTTTGAAAGAAGGAATCTAAGGCACTGTTAAAAAGAAATTCCCTTCTCTCATCACATTATCATGAAGATGTAAGATCAGATCGCTTATAGACTTTTGTGGAAAAACTAAGCTAAATAAAACATTTAACATTAACATAAAAAGATTACTGGAGTATGTTTTAAAACAAATACTATTTCAGTGCTTTTTTGTAATCAATTGTGAATTTTAATACCAATTTCTAAGTGAAAATTGTTTCTACACCAATCTTTTTTCAGTGTATCAGTGTAATTAAGAACTGGTAACACATTTGGCTCAAAGTGAATGCAGATAATGTTATTGATACACGTCATACAGTTTTATTGAATCTTCATAGCATGGCATGTGAAATTAATTTTACACTGAAGGTGCAATTTTGCACCTTTTCTACAAATGGTTGAATTGATGCAATGCATCAAGGCCATTTGTCCCATTGTGATCTACCTGCAGTAACATCCCCTTGGAGCTAGAGGGAGCTACTGCAACAGATTACATTGATCTCATGTTTGCGTTGGACTCAATCTAAAGACAATTATTAATAAATCATTGGCATATGTACAGCACTGTAGTGTGACAGGAAATGTGAATGAAATATGTTCCATTACCATTTACAAACAGACATAACATCCATACATATACTGATTTAAAAACAAGAGGTGAATATATAGGTCACGGTATTATTCACATAGCCTAAATTAGCGGATTAATAGTGCCGAATGTCTGCGTGACATAAACCCAAGATGTTGTAATAGTGGCACTGAATATTGTCTTAGATAATTAACATTAACTTACTATGAAAACATAATTATGAGGAGAATGATGTAATGACTGGTGTTATTATTGCTTGATGTGCTTGACCCAGTTGTTTGATATTATTGGCAAAACATTACAGTTGGTTTGTCATATCATACAAATATTTGAAACAACTTGCGTGTGTTTATTAGTCATGTAGTCCCAGTACTTTCCCAGTTCAGTCTGCTGTACTCATTTCAGTCTAGAAGTCTCAGGAAAACCAAAGCTTACAAACTCAGACCGCAGTCAGTCTAAATTAGAGCGTCTGTTTCAGACTCCACCCATCAACCCACTGATTCAACATGCTGCCCTGCCTGCCTGCAAAATGCTCTTATTTCCTCCCCCCTCAGACTTCCATTTAAAATGTTCATTGCACAAATGTACAGTTTTACAAACTGTTTGAGGCTCAATTGCAGGCTTATTTATTTACTTGTTTATTTTAAGTAAGATAAAAGTGGTGCAACCGTGACAACCTGTGATGTGTGTTTAAATTGAATTATTGACGAAGAAAAATTATCTGAAACACCAGAAATGGTAGAATTGAAATAGCAAAATGGTTTATGTTAAATTGATGGGGAATGCTGATAGCCTATACCATAATGATGGATCTTATTTTTCAATTTAATATAGGCTACTATAGTATGGGCAAAACCTTTACATCTGCGTTATTATTATTCAAAATGTCAATAAAAGTAAACTAACAATATTGCAAATTGAGAAGACAAGTAATTTAATATACAATAGCAGCAGTTTAAACTGTTTTGTTAAACGGTGTCACTTTATTTTATTATTCCCATCATTTCATATAATATTTGCTTATTTACCTGGCCTATTTATTTTTTTGTGTAGGCTTTGACAGTATTGAAAATGATGACAATCATGCCAGCAAAGCTGTATCCATAAATTAAATAAATAAAATCTAATAAATCAAAGTAGCTATAATTACATAAATAAATATAACGAATTAATGAAATAACAGAATAATGTGATGAATAAAGTAAAGTTTACAAATAAAACCCTAATAATAAAAAGATCAGGTGTTTACAAATATAAATAGCAATATTATAAGTACAGTGACTGTCTCTCTACAGCAGTGGGGAGTGAAGGCTGGTTCTTGGAAGAGCCACAGCCTGCGGAGTCAGTCACATTCTTGGCTGGGATTCAATGACTGAGCCAGACACACACAAACACTGAGCGAGAGAGAGGGAGAGGGAGAGCGAGCGAGAGAGGCTGTGCTCACTGACTCAGTCATACTGAACTGCAGGGGCAGAGCAGCGGAGGCGACGCGCCGTGTCCGGCTGCAGCGATCTCTACTCGCAAGGAAAAATACGGATTTAAAGTTGGCGGATTGTGTATTCGACTCCTGATTTTGACGTGAGACAAGTTCGGCTCCCCCGTGGGATAGTTTTTCTGCAACTTGCGCGCTTTTGCTTGTGTTACACTTGAGTTTTCTGTACGCGTCTGTCTGTGGATATGGACAGAAGAGAGCCCGCTGCAGGGGAAGAAGACGCGCCGGTGGAAACCTTCGTCTGAGTGGGGATTTGATGAAGCCCTATCGGCCTTCTTGTGCTTATTTTCACAGACTTGGATTTCGAGACGCGGAACCAGGACCTTTGAGTCGTATTTCTCCCCAGACGCTCGGTTTCAACGACAACGCGGTGCGCGAAACATGGAAACAGTAGCGCGACAGAGTTTCCAGCCTCACCCGGGACTGCAACAAACTCTCAAACAGTTTCACCTGAGCTCCATGGTCTCTCTTGGCGGACCGGCCGCGTTCTCGGCCAGATGGCAACACGACCTGCTCTTCAAGAAGGACGGCAAAGACGTCCCGGAGCCCGTGCTGCACCTCCCCCCCATGCAGCCTCCTCCGGTGATGCCCGGGCCGCTCTTCATCCCGTCTGACCGCTCCACCGAGAGGTGCGAGACGGTCCTGGAGGGCGAGACGATCTCGTGCTTCGTGGTGGGCGGCGAGAAGCGCCTGTGCCTGCCGCAGATCCTCAACACGGTGCTGCGGGATTTCTCGCTCCAGCAGATCAACTCGGTGTGCGACGACTTGCACATCTACTGCTCGCGCTGCACCGCGGACCAGCTGGAGATCCTGAAGGTGATGGGCATCCTACCGTTCTCCGCGCCGTCCTGCGGACTCATCACCAAGACGGACGCGGAGCGCCTGTGCAACGCGCTCATCTACGGAGGGACGTACCCGCCGCACTCCAAGAAGGAGCTGTACGGCTCAATCGAGCTGGAGCTCACCGAGAAGAGCTTCAAGATCTATCACGAGTGCTTCGGGAAGTGTAAGGGTCTGCTGGTCCCGGAGCTCTACACGAGTCCCAACGCGCCTTGCATCCAGTGCATGGACTGCAGGCTCATGTACCCGACCCAGAAATTCGTGGTGCACAGTCACAAATCGCTGGAGAACAGGACTTGCCATTGGGGCTTTGACTCGGCCAACTGGAGGGCGTATGTCCTCCTGAGCCCGGATTACACGGGGAAAGAGGAGAAAGCGCGTTTGGAGCAGCTCCTGGATGACATTAAGGAGAAATTTGACTTCGCCAATAAATACAAGCGGAAAGCATCACGGGTGAGCCAGTTTGTTGCATTTTGCGCTGCATCATTCAGGGTGAACTAAGTTTTCTTCTAGTGTACTGCAAGTGTCAGATGTCCATGACAAGCCGTTTCATCTCTTTAAACTAACTAGTGTCTGTATTACTAGTTGCTGCCCTAGTACTAAGCCATTAACGACTACCATCTTTTCCAATTTCATTAAAAACGTTTAATTTGATTCATATATTGTAATAGTGCCTATTATTAGGTAGTTTTTTTTTTTTGCATCAGATGCCAACTATTCCTTTTCCCATTTCTACTGGCACCTGTTTCAGTTTTACTATGTATCAATATTAATTTCGGCTTACTAGAAATAGTTCAGCTACTAGTATCTGTGACAGTTTTCATAGAATTAATTGGATCATACTCATTTGCTAGACGTTCTGACTAGCCATTGCATCTTGCAAGTAAAAAAACAATCGAAACCAGTGATGTAAGGAATTAGAGAAATTGAAAATATTCTACTCACTTTTGAGTTGCTTGTTAGTAATCCAAAAATAATTATCAGAAGCAGTTAAAATGACTTGCCATAGTCGTCTTCAGATGAATGCTTGGAGAAAGGCCAAGGATGTCAGTTCTTTGGTGACACAAACTTCAGACTCAACAGTAAGTAGTTATTTGGCAGATGTACAGTGCACTTCTTATAGGGACAGTCCCCTTGGCACAACCTGAGGTTAAGTGCTCTGGGGCACTGTGGCGATGTCCATGAATCACCTCTGCTAGCATTAAAGCAACAATCTTAAAGTTGGCAGACTAGAGGTTTAAAGCGCTAAGCCACACCACCAAGGTGAAATTTGTATGTCTTAGGTTTTGCGTTGGCATATTCCAAGTAGTGTCAGCTTCCCTCCTTAGATGAGCGCTTGGAAGGGGGCCAAGAGCGTCAGTTCTTTGGTGACCCAGTCTTCAGACTCCAGAGACTATCATGATATTGGTTTCCCAGTCCAAATGTTACAACCTGATATCCGGGAGAGGGGTGAGATGTGGATTCTGCGGGCGGACGTTGAGATAGAGTAGCCTTCACAGTGGCCTAAATTTAATAGCATGAAATATTTAACTTGAGTAGACCAATGCAAAAAAATCACAGATAGCATTTCTAGGCACTTTCTACATGCTGTATTTAATTGACCAGTAACTAACCCTCGGTGTCATGACCTCTGTCCCATTGGCCTTTACTGTAGATACAGTGCTGAGTGTGTAAACAAACAATCATTAAGAGCCATTAAAGGCCAGGGCGCTTCGTTTTCAGCTCTGTCTCTCTCTCTCTCTCTCTCTCTCTCTCTCTCTGTCTAGTGCTGGTTTTTTATCATCTCGTTCCTCCATCTGTCTTTCTCGAGCCCAGCATGACTTCCACATGTCCCACGGCAATGGCGTCATGTTATGGTAATTCCGAAATGGGTCGTTTAGCTATCACAGGTACTTGACAGTGGATGCGTTTTTAATGATCGGGCCATTGAGGGTTTAATCATAGGACTGCTGAGGGAAAACATCATGCTCTCTGAGCTGCACTCCAACCAAGTTTGCTGCTTAAATATGCATCATAAAGTTCATTTCGGGGTATTTTTAGAAGGAATAATCCGATAAAGCAGTCTCAGGCTGATTGTTTTATGTTTATCTGCTTTGGGTTGTCTCCAGTCTCGGGTTACTCGCAGCTCTTCTTACCCTTGGGGCTCTAATGCTTGACTCTTGCAGCAGACAGGGTCCTGTTTGTGAGGTAGAGGATTAGAGGAAAAGTTTTTTAGTAGTGTGCCCCCCTCCAATACACACACACACACACACACACACAAACACTCAATGAATGGCAGGCCTGGTCATTTGCATGAACTGTTTTCCTTGAATGGAGCTGATGATGCAGGGATTGGAGTATTGTGGTGGAAACGGAATATGAACCAACAAAGAGGTGCATTCACCAACATCTCCTCCCTCCCATCTCTCTGTGATCAGACCTCCACCACCTCCCCCACCCACCAGCTCTCACCCAGCTACTTTCCCTGTATGAGTGGAGCGAGAGAATGTAAACCTAGGCCCGCGCTCCAGTGTGTTTACACACATTTGCCGTTTACTGTCTCTTTTTGCACCGACGATGTGTGTCATAAGTGCTTTGCCGATTGAATGGGCCCTTACGGTGAATGACGTTGCATCGTTAACATCGAGCTGTTTCCCTCGGTCTCAAGTGAGACCAAAATGTCCCGGAGCTCTCTGCATTATCACATTATCAGACCCCCCACAGCAGGCTTTTATTCCTCTCAAGAGCTTTCCTGCCTCTCACCACACACAAGAGGGAACACTCTCAAACCGTCTGGAAACGGAAGTGGAATATATCTGTATATCCATCTAGAGAGAGGGAGATTTGGTGTATTTTTACATTCGCCCGCCCGGTCACTCCTTTGCCAGGAAGAGTCGGAGATTTGATATTGATGACTTCATAATGGCTTCCACACAATTTCATTTGCCACTAAGATGTTTGTAGAATGAGACTGAGGCCTGAAATCGATCTAACTCTATGCAAATACTTGGAGATATGCTAGTTTGATTTCATTTTGTGTCAAGGGGGTCAGTAAGAACTTTGAATGGTTTTGAAATGTCTCTTATGCTCAAGTAAAAACAGTAATATTCTGAAAAATGTTTACAATTTGTTTACTAATATATTGTAAATTGCAATTAATTCCTGTGATGGCAAAGCCAAATATTTAGCAGCCATTACTCCAATCTTCAGTGTCACATGATCCTTCAGAAATCAATCTAATATGCTGATTAGGTGCTTCAGAAACATTTCTTATTATTATCAATGTTGAAAAAAGTTGTGCTGCTTAATTTCTGTAGACATTGTGATAATTCTTTTTCAGGATTCTTTGATAATTAAAAGTCTAAAGAAAGCAGCATTTATTTAAAATAGATTTTTGTTTGTTTTACTGTCAGTTTAATGCATTCTTAATCAAAAGTTTTCATTTATTTAAAAAAATATAGATATGCAACCTTGCATAACAAGCATGTATCTGGCCTAAGGATTCCACATGCAAGTGATATACTGTGTGTTGCTGTCTGGGATGCATATTCTGTGTAATTGTGACAGAGCTGTTTTGTTTTTTGCCGAGTTATTTACAGATCTTACTGTTCCTCATCTGTGAAAAGTAGTCTGGCAGTCTCTCTCTCTCACTCTCTCTGTCTCTGGGTGGGGTGAAGGAACTTCCTCTTTCTCTGCTGCTTGCTGAGGGAAGGTCACAGACTGTGTAGTTACTCAACCTCCCTCGACATATATGTATGTGTGTGTGTGTGTGTGTGTAAGTGTTTGTGAGTGCGTGTCTGTCTGGTGCTTTCAGTCAGCAGCCGGAAGATGCAGAAAGACAGGATGTTCTGTGTCCCTCACTCAGACACACTCATAATTAAGCGTAAAATGTACCTAGCCATTATGTTCTGTCAAGCTGTCTCAGGTCCACACGCACTGTCTTTTAATACTCTGTGGGGGGAAAAAAATACTGTTACACTTGTCTGAGATCTCGTTCAGAGGGTTCAAAAGAGTTTGGCTGCTTGGCAAACAAGGCTTGAGTTTGCTGATCTGTAGTATACAGGTTCAAAGTGTAAGCTTAGGTGTTGAGTTGGCTTCATGAGCTATCATGATTACTTGCAGTATATACTGATAATAATGTCTGGACATAATTGTCAGGAGTGGCACTGAATGATTGGGTGGATTAAGGACGAAATAGCTTAAGACTTTGCAAACAAGTGAGTAAATGCCTTTAAATAGACTCAGCATTTGAGCTTTCAGCTGATTAAAAATGAATTGTTACATGATGCACTGATGAATAAATCAAATGAATTACAAATAATCAATATTTGATGAGACAACACCCAAATGAAGATCACTTTTATATGTTAATATGGCAGATGGAAATGGCTTTAGAGTCAATATGTTGCTTGTTTTATTTCCGTTATACAAAAATCTATTTTACAATCAACTTTGTCTATCCGTCTGAGATGCGTTTTTGCATTACATAGCCACTATTTTTAAATTGTTGGTCAATGTAAATATGTGCTAGATGTTAGCTAATTTATACTGCTACTTATTTGTACTAAATGTAGCTATTTTTAAGTTTATAGCCCTATTATGATTGTTCTTTTTCACAGCTTATTCACATTGACAGTTTTACTTGACAAAATAGTTGGCATTTTCATGGTTTTTTTTGTTTTTTTTTTTTTAGAGCAGTAAGCACGAGAAAGCCCATATCATGAGCATTTGCCACTTAGTCATGCATTTGATTTCCCCCTTTGAGTTTCCTGTTAAATGTGGAGGCGTTTTATCAGGGGTTATTTAGAGAGTTTTGGCAGACGCCGCGTTCTTGCCGCCAGTGCAGGAAAACCGCAGCTCAGTGACGGGAAGGGAGAGTTGCGACAGCCGCATTCCAGGACCGCCACTCCCAAAGTGCAGCGAGAGACTGATTATGCAAATGGAAGTATGAATGGGCATGAATGAAGCGTGCCCTCTCACTCTCTCTTTCGCATTCGCTGCGCGTCTGCCGGCACACTTAAACGCGCACACGCACACGCACGCACACCTGCTCGGTATCAGAACTCTTCCCCTGCTGACTTCTCGTCTCCTCCACAATCAAGTGTTTTTTTTTCTTCTTTCTCTCGATCTTTAATTCCCCCCAGGTGCTGGAAGTGGGTAGTAAACCTATCTAATCATGCAGTCATTAAAGCAGAATTTAACCGCACTCAGCCTTTGAAGCCGTTTTCTCACTTAATTGTTCGCTCTTTGGAAACAAAGCTACGTAATTTAGTCTAAATCACGCCCTTGAAAACGCTTTTGATGAACACCTTGCGTGTTCATTTTCTTTCTTCCGTCCTCCGCATTCGGTTCGGCTGACTTGTGATTTTTATTTCGGAGAGAGCGTGGCATCTTTCCAACCACCACAACAACCCCCTCCCCTCCAAGCGCCTCAGAGAATTCTGGGATATCTGATGGAGAACTGAGAGGGTGCAAGAGCTTTGGGAGAGGAAGCCAGTTCCCTAAGGGGATATTAGGTATGTCCCGTCTCATTCGCCAGGCATATCGCTCTTAAGCCACACACACACGCACACACACACTCACAGCGAACGGCTCAACTTGACTCGGTTCAGCAGCAGCTGGCCCCTGGTATGCATATCAATGGCCGCAGCACGAAAAGCTGCATTTGCGCATTTCTCTGCCTCCCCTTCAGAATGCGAGGGGCTCCACGGGCCCGGATAGTCCTGCAGCTGCCGGCGATATAAACCAGAGGATCCGTCTGAGAACCGAGTCGAACGGCTGTTCTGAGACCTCACGGGTCAAAGTCTTCATAAGTATGTTCCAGAACTTGGACTCGTGAGGTCAAAGACCTGCAAGGCAGAGAAACGCACCCGGTGTTGTTCAGTCGGTTACTGATATGAACAGGCTTTTGTTTGGATATCCGCAAGGGTCATTTTTATTGTTGCGCAAGAGTGCCAGACGAGAAACCCGAACAGTTTTACTCAGTATGAAACTCGGCGAAAAAAACATGGTAATCTGTTGCTTTCATAACAAAGCTTATTCTTCCCACTGATCCTGAATAAAAAAAATCCCTCATGTGTAGTCTTGGGTGGTTATTAAATTCGACAGGGTTTTTTTCAGGAGTGATCAGCAGCTGAGAGTTCTAACGAGATTCCTTTAGGTGCTAATTAAGATTTTTCAAATAGTCAGTCGCTGACAAGCCCGAACTGATGGATCATAACTGTGATTAACTGGGCAAAGAGAGAAAATCTGTGGCTTTGTTTTAGAGATAAGACACGAACATCTCCCTGGAACAATTCAAACCCTAATTGCTTTTGTGGCTCTAATAGAATGCAAATACAAGTCAATTCATTAGTTTTTTTTTTTTACATTAACAGTTCAGTTCATGTGTGAAGATTCACGCTTGGCTTATTTGCACATCCTTGTTAATTTGATCAGTTTTTCACCTCTCCAGCTGAATTTTCAAATCAAAATGGCACTTATTCAGCTTTGCTGTTCGATGCTATTTAGCAACCTAAGTGGGAAGTATGACTTTCACTGTTTTTTCCATCAGTGACTTAAAAATATGCACGAGAGATCGAATATACGTAAGTAATAGACTTCATTCACACTAGGTCCTCTAATTCATTTGATGCAAACGACTCAAAGTGAGGCTGTGAGGGACAGAAGTACAATATGTTGTCACATTTCACAACCCTTTTTTCCCACTGGAAATATATAGGCCAAGTTCCAATGTTTTTTCTTTTTTTAAAAATTGACCTCCATGTACATAATAGTTCAACTCAGTGAACAGACTGTACTTCAATCCCAAAGAGCCTATTAAATATGAATATATAAATATTAAATATGTTCTGTACTCTTTCACTCTGTTCCAAAACCCATCTGTCTTTTTAGGGAGTGTAATAATAACAACAACAATAATAATTTATTTATTTATTTATATATAATAAATAAACAATTTAATTTTTTTTTTTTTTACTTTAAATCAATAATAATAATAATAATATAGTAGTTATTGTTGTTAACAAATAATACACACATACCCTAATATAATAGTTTTGCTTCCTCCTTTGGTCAAATCCAGAGTTACAGAAAAATAAATGAATAAATTAATATCAAAATGATCAGTACAATATATGTGTGTGCCATGTGCATTTTTTTATATAACATTCCAAATTAGTCAGTTATGAAGTACCAATGTAGTTAGTATGTTGCCTAGTAGGCAGCTCACTAGATTTTGGAACTCAAAGCATTGTAACTCAAGAGAGCTAACCTGAAGCCCTTACTGCCTACACAGTTACAGAGCTTCTTAGTGAACGAAGAAACATTCGGATTTCAGTTATAAGGCAATCGAAAGCAAGACTGTACATATTGAATAATTGTTCTCTCTTACATAATTTCCCCTCGTCATAGCTTAAGCTGTGTTGTGACATTATATCACACCCTCTCACACACACGCCTCTAAGCCTCCTAGGCTGTCCACCCCCTCCCCCAGGATGCAGTAGCTAAAATCTCATTAATGTCAGATGGAGATAAACACAGATAAAAGAGAGGGGTTCATCACGGGGCATCCTATCTTTTCACACTCCTTCCACCCAGCCCCCACACATCAGTCAGCCTTTCTCTCTGTGTGTGTGTGTGTGTGTGTGTGTGTGTATTGACTGGCCTTTGGGAAAGCATTCATATACCTGCCTGATAGGGGTGGCTGGGGGAGGTGGAGGAGGATGCGATGGGGGGCTGGCAGACAGATGAGTGTGGGATGGAGGAGGGAGCTTTTTCTGTGTCTGGCATTAAGAGGGAGGAGGGGTGGGAAAATAGATGTTTCGGGGGTTTCCTCGGTTACTGTGATTGTCAATGCGAGACTGGATGTGCTAATACGTAAGGTGTGAGGTAAATATTTGAATTATTGAAGGACATTGTGAACATTTAATGTCAGGCAGACTGTTATGAGCTGCTCCTGTGTCCTAGTCACACCAGAATAACAAGTCCAAGTCAATGAATGAATTAACTAAACAAGTAGGAAAGAAAAGGAACTGGATCCAATGTTCTGTCTGGCAGTTTATTTCTGCGTCATGCACTCTGTTTTAAATAAATAAATCCTCATTCATTGCTGCTTTTTTGCATTCATTCATTCATGGAGCTGTAGATATGCATTATTAATGACAGTTAAGCACGAATAGAACAAAACACATTTTCCTGGATGAGTTTAGCTTTGAAAAATTCATCTCTGAACTGAATCACCTTCCGTTTCAGCCTCTTTTTGCACTTTAACATAATGATGGTACGATTTTTATTGATTTATTTTCTGTATTTTTAAAGAACAATGTTTTTTAAAAGTCGACATGACTTCAAATTTGGCTTTGTTTATTTTCTTTAATATCTTGAATGTATCGCTCTGAAATGATTTTTGTTTTCTGCTGATGTAGCCAAGGCTGTGGGGGTGGGGACAAATTATATTAACCAATAATATCATGGTCTACATTTCATGATCCAATCGTATGCAGATTGATGCATTCAAGTCCCATGTTATTCATCCCTAAGAATTCTGTTCTGTAACTCAGTTCTGTAACTCAAATTACAGAAGTGAACAGTTTTATGTTGTCTTTAAAGCTCACTTTTTGTACAATTTGTGTGGGATTTCCAGCTGTATAGTTATATTACACTCCTCTCTGCAATACTTGGTTCTGATTGGCTACTTCTCTTCTACACATAATGCATCCTGTATGAAATTTAAGTCTGAAATTTGCAGCACAGTTCTTTTGACTGCCACTGATTGAAGATTGCCGAGCAAAACAGGTGTTTTTGGTGTGTGCATAGGGATTTTCTGCTATGTCATCAGAGCCCTATTGTCTTTGTGTGACGGAGTGAGTCAACCTTTAGCTGGCAGTTTGTGTTTGTGTGTCTAAGAGCAGTCCGACACATGACCCTTCCCATCAAACCCCACTCTATTCAGACACACTGACCAATCAGATCCCTCCATACAGCTCCCATCGGACAGATGGCAGCGTGACATACACGTGCACATTGAGAGACAGTGACACTACCTCAAACTGAATGACTATGAAAAAAATAAGATATTTTTGGAGTGCCCTTTTAGCAGCTATCTATAAATCTGCTTGAGGGATAGTTCATAACACAGTAGATGTGAATGAAGAACCTAAATAATCCATATATCCAGGTGAATATACAGTATATACTGCATAAAATATTTTGTATACAGAAACTGAAAACTCATTTTATATTTGTAATTATTTGTGCATTACATCATTTTCATGACACTTTTAGTACATTAAAAACCTCCCTTCAAAATTGTCATTAACCTGCTTGCAGAAAATATAATGATGTAGTATTTACATCATTCAAAAGTTGGGGGTCAGTAATTGTCAGAAATTTATATTTTTATTTAAGAAGTGTGCATTGAATTGATTAAAAGTGACAGTAAATAAAAAACATTTTGAATGGTGTAAATTGTAAAGTACTAGCATTTCTGTAAAGTAAGTATACCACATCATAGTATTTGTTGTGTTTAAAATTAGATCTTTTTCTTTTGAATGTTACATTCATTCTTTAAGTTGATCGTCTTGTATTTAGCATATGCACGTGTACCATGCAAGTTCTTAAAGACTTTTTACAGGCATGTAAAGCCTCGTAGACTTGGCATCTGAAATAAAGAAATAGACGTACGACATCCTTCCTCACCCCGTTCTAAATGAAGCGCTCGTCTGGGCCCAGTGGCACTGGTTTGAGATGCACCATAATTTGGTTTGGTTAGTCAGACTTATATAACTGGCATTCTTTGAAGCGTGCCCCGCACAGAAGGAGCCTACTTCATAATGTGTAATTTGACATTGAAATGAGTAGACAGACATACTATTACAGTACACGGCTAGAAAAAATGCAACTCAAATCCTCTAGTTATGTTTACTGAGAATGGAATCGCAGGGTAGCATGAAACGCTGCTGTCTGGGCTCTTGGCTACATCTACAGAGGAGAGAGAGGGAGAGACAGATGATGGGTTTGCTATCGTGACTGCTGTTCTGATGTCTGTTCCAGACCGGCAGCAGGGTATGGATGATATTAATCGTACAATTCAGCGTCAATGTGCGTAAAGAGGTAAATACATTTACTCACTCATAACTCCATCTGTCTGACACCCACCAAATGCTTCATCATTGAATCAGAACTTCCACACATTCACACATACCCTTTTTCTTCTAAATGGTGATTGTGCCGGAGCCAGTGTTTCCACTGCCTCGAGAGCAGAACAATGACGTAATTCACTAGCCTACATAACCTGCCCACAAAAACATGGCACAATTTTGAAAGTATAGGCCTATATTCAAGCGTCTTTATGCAATCATGAATCAGAAGTGATGATAAACAAAACTCATAGCAATCAATTCACACACGATAATTGTAAATAAAATATATGAAAATGTAGCACAACATCGAGCATTTCAAATGTAGCTTTGTTTGCTGTAATAAGAAATGTTTCACAGTTTTTCGCTTTCCTGTAGCTCAAATAGTAGAGCATGGCGCTAGCAACGCCAAGATCATGGGTTCGATTCCCAGGGAAAGCAAGAGCTGATAAAATGTAAAAACTGTAACTTGAATGCAATGTAAGTCGCTTTGGATATAAGCTTCTGCTAAATGCATAAATGTAAATGTAAATGTTTTGTACCACCTCATTTTGTCTCTCTTCGGTTGGTTTAGAGTTTTCTTGTTTGGAAAACTTCGTGGTGCAGCTAATTTTTCAGATCCAAAACCACTTTTAAAACGTATCAAAGTAAGTCCTTGTTTCGTGTTTGTTTCACAGGAATGTTTTGGAGTTTTACATCATCTCGTTTTGTTTCACTTTGGTCGTTTTAATTTAGACTGAGTTATCCTTGTTTAGACAACTTTATGTGGTCCAGACCCATTTTTTTTTTTAGAAAAAAACCCCCAAAACCATGTTTTCTTGGTAAAAACGTATCGGCAGCTATGCTTTGGTTTACTAAAAGGTGAGAAGCATCTAAGTTAGCAGACGTCCATGACATCACTCAGGTGAAACCCTGACCGCAGAACACACAGTAATCTTGTTTCAAAGTTGACCTTTTACAGGCCACAGGCCAAGAATTACAAGATTACAGGCCACACAACTGGGGCAGAGGGCGAGTGTGTGCTTGTGTGTGCGGACGTTAGTCAGTCTAACCACACAAAGGCCTGCGCTCACACCCCGTCTAAATGAACAATCACACCGCTGCGGTCTGAAACGCAGCACGGCTCTGCCATTGATGTCTCCTGCATGTTTGCATTCCGTCTTTTTGTCTTGTTTTGTGCATGTGTTGTGGTGAATGTTAAATAAAGCGAGGGTGCAGAATGTCAAGGGACGCTTGTGGTCATGAGAGGGGTTTTGTGTTTGGGGTGATGGAGAGCACGCCAAAGGTCCCACCTCTCATCCTGAGGTTCGACTGGGCTCCTTTTGTCCTTCAGATATTTAAAAAGGATCAGCTGGGGCTCAGGAACAAGACTAAGACTTGAGACAAAGCCTAGGCATGAGACTATTGTCTTGGTTGTGGTCTTCACGAGCCATGCTCCATTTTCCTATTTTCTCCAGCCTAAAGGACCATTCACATTAAGAATGATAACTATAACGATAACTATGACGTTTTAATAATTGCTCTAATTCTATGAGAATAGGGAAGTCCAGACCACAACTATAATGAACGACACAGAGGAAGGATATCGTTGGAATCAATTTCCAGCTGATGAATGATTAAAACATTCAGTGGCAGATGATATAACTGCTGTGCATGCTTATTGTTTTGGTGGGTGTCAATACTAATTTAGTAATCTTTATAGTTATTGTTCTTGGTGTGAACAAACCGTAAGGCTACAATAGCTAATTGTTTGATGCGTTAAGATGTATCATCTAGCACAGTGAGAGAAACGTAACATACAGAACCAGTAGACACATATACGTTGGCAAGATGTCTGCAAAATTATTCATGTAGACAGCATTTTGCACTGTTTTACATTTACATTTACGCATTTAGCAGACGCTTGACTTACAGTGCATTCAGGCTATACATTTACATTTATCAGTATGTGTGTTTCCTGGGAATTGAACCCACGACCTTTTGCGCTGCTAACGCAATGCTCTACCACTGAGCCACAGGAACACCTTCAGTTTTAAGGGTCATATTTACATAAAAACATAAAAAGAGCAGCTGTATGTATATTTTGAGTCATAAATGTTGTGTAAACATTCAATTAACATCTGCATGTGAACGTTTTTGCTCGAAAAATGACTTTGTCGATGTATGTGTGCTGTCAGGAGAATATCTAGTGTAGTTCAGTACTGAGGCTAATGCTAACACTTATTTTTATTTTATTATTTATTTCTTTATTTTTTATTACTTTTATTACCTTTGCTGTTTTACCAGACACAATAATATAATCACTTCATCACTCCCTGGTTTGCTGTTGGTAAAGATGGCTGCCAGTTAAAGCCCTGCGGCTGTAGTGGAGAGGCAGCGCTAGGCGTGACACAGAAAGCTTGTCATTTTGTTCTTTGATTAAGGGACGCGGTGTATCAGTTCCAGCCTTAAAGCCCGCGGGCTGTTTTGGTTTTGCTGAACAGGTAACAAAAGAATGTCTGTCTCTGTTCAGCAGCACCCTTCCCCCGTGCTTTCTTTCGCCGGAGCCTCTGCTGTCAAACGTTAACAATGGCTCGCTAGTCGGTGGCCCACATGAATCACGTTGTGGTTTTCAAATCATTTCACATTGTGGTTAGCAAATTACTTTTCATTTTTGAATCCATAATTAGTTCAATTGATTCATGAGACAGATGCTGGTGGGGTGCAGGACCAATCAGAGTTCTGACGGAATTAGGCCTACATTTTTCGGCATCCTATATAGCTTTAAAGTACAGGTCTGTTGCTTATTTCTAATTATATTAGACGCACGTTCATGTTAATGTTTTAGCTATTTTAGACTTTAGTTTAGCAAATGTGTTATTTAAATTGAATGGACCAGTTTTTGGATACAACTTTGTCAGTCCGATACATCGGGTGTCAGTTTCAATTCAGTTCAATTCAATTTGGTAAATAGCTATTAAGGCATTGTTTTAGCAAATTCCAGATGGACAAAATCATGAAATATCTTGAGTCACATTACAGATATGAAAGCAGTTGTGAATTTAATTAAGTTGACTTTAATAGAGGAATCCCTGAGAAGAGATCTGGTCTGGTCTGGTCACACCTCTTTCCCAATCAGAAGAAGTTCAGAAAGGCCATGAGGTTTATGGGTGTATTTGTGTACGCGAATGTACTCTCGGCTTACTCCAGGTGAATTAAAAGTGTTGGAAACAATGGCATTTAATACCATTAGCATCCGGGCTAGTGTGGTGCCTCAGGTTAGCGATCGTAGGTCATATATCCCTCGCAGTTAATACTATTCCAACCCGGTACCACTCCTCCAAATGAGCTGACAGTGGACATGCTAAATAAAACAATGTGTGTGAAACCAGAGCTGCGTGTATGTGTGTGTGCCCATGACGGGAGGTAAAGGCTCAGGTTAAAGCCACACGGCTCCCCCTGCGCTCGGCGCTAACCTGTAGACGTTCTACACCACCACTACAGTGGAATCCATTGATTTACTGTCTGAAACCACTCCTCGCCTGCCCACGCATGTAATCTCGCCCTGAAAAGGACTGTCTCACACACACTCACATGCAAACACGAGCACACACAGACATGGAATCGGAGAGAAAGCCGAACACAGTCTCTGCTGGCTCTTTATTTTTTTTTTTTTCAAGAGGAAATTGAAGATAATTGTACCCTGCAACTAGACTGCCCGGTTTTTAAGGGGCATCCTATATCTGACAATACTTCATTGTTTGCTCTCTATAAGGATGTCTCGCTGAAGTACAACGTCTGACATAAATCGCACCAGTAGAGGGATCTAATTACAGCTTACTACTATTTACATTTGCGCTGTGCAGACTTTTGTAGTACTGATCTGATGTATCATCCCCCTCTCTTTTTCTCCCTCTCTCTCTTTCTCTCTTCACTTTGACCTTTATCTCACTATTAGGCCTATCAGTCTGTTTAATTATCTCTTTACCTTGGCTTCTAACAATTCGTCCTATCAGTAGGTCAAGGTTGCCACTGTTTTCTGCAGCTCTGTGCCAACAACATTGTGCTTCTAAGTACTGAGGTCAAAACTATATACTATTAATCTGCAATCGCTCTGAATTAATTGGACTTATTTGCATAGAAGGAAGCCAACAAACATGCTTCCCCCCCCCCCCCCCCCCCAAGTAGTAACATGGCCACAAAGAGCTTTAGTTTCAAGAAAATGTCAGTGTTGTGTAGGTTTCCCTTGTCTTTTAACTGTATGTTCTCACTCTGAAATTCGAAATTCAGAATTGAACAATTGGTTCCCTTTCAGTTCATGAGTTGAATTCAAATTTCAATTAAATAGTTTCTTTGAATTAGTTTGAATAATGTTTTTAAAAAAAAATCTGAATATGTAACTGGTAGCTGACATTATGTGAAATCAGATAAATCAGCTAAAGATGAAAACAAATAGTTACCGACGGAATAGTCTAACAGTTAGCATATGCTTTTTTTGGTAAATTTTTTATTTCATACAAATCTGTCCTGAACTTTTGGATACGGTAAATGGTGTCTCCCGGTCTCATCCGTCTTGCTCGTTCCCCTTTCCATATCGCCATCCATTGCTCCATCCATCTCTTCTCGGACGCTAATGGACACATTAGCCTGTGTTAGCTTCAAGCGAGCTTATTATGCAGCCCAGGCCTTATCAATTCACTTCTGTCTCAATTAGCATCAACTTCACGCTGCCTCTCTTCGGCCGCAAGGAGCTTCATCGATCTACGACTCAATGGATCTCCTGAACGAGTTCACACGGACCTGGCCAACACTTCAAAAGTATTCGTATTCAATGTATGAGCATATTTAAACACTTTATATTTATAATGACCATGAATATGTTGGCTATCAAAGATATATAGATGAGGTGTCTTTTAGAGCTGGTAATATTTCAGTTTGACTGCAATTTGGCTCGGGCTTAGCGTAAGTGGTTCGGTCGATTGCAGAGTGGCTTTTAAAGCAAAACTAGAGCGAAATAGCGAAGACGTTCAAGCAACGATTACATAAATTTTGCAAAAGGCTTGTTGTTTCCCTCAAAGTCTGATTAAAGTGCAAGGGCAATTTGTTTATCCACTCACGCCCTTGTTAAAGTCTGTGCATGTGTGGGGGAGTATGGCCCTGAGATCTATTGATTGCTGCAGGAAGCACATTCTGATGTTACACTGGGCTTCCTGAATTTGATGCCGTCTCCTTAGACATCGTATGTGAAGGCATTTTGACAGTGTGTGTGTGTGTGTGTGTATTCTTACCTCCCCTCAGACACAGAGACAAAACAGCTCAGCTTCTGTCCTTCCTTAAAGACACAACAGCTCTCCAATGACACAGACTTCTGTCTCTCTTGCCCACAATAATAGGCTACAGCTCAGTGTTTTTCTCAAGAACAGCCACAAAGCTGCCACATTCTGCATCTTATAAAATGGCCTTTCAATAACTTGCACTTTTTGTTCCATACCGTGTCGTGTGCCATTCATAAATTAATTGAGAATTTATTTCCCGAATTTTAATTGCATTGGGATAGGAAAGAGGTTTCAGAACTACAATTCAAATTTCAATGTAAGAAAGCAGAATTAAAGTGGATTAAATTCAAATAAATCCATGTAACTAATTTTTTAGATAGATAGATAGATAGATAGATAGATAGATATATAGTCATGAGTCTAAAGACAGGGAGAAGTAAACTAAAGAAGAGGATCTAAGCCAGCAGGTTCTATTCTTGAGTGTGTAGTTTTTGGCAGCAATGACAAAAGAACACACACTCTCTACGTCCCCTGTGCAGGGACCTTATTCCAGCTCTGCCTGCTTATCGGATGAAATCGGACCCGTCTCTTTTCTGCTGCTCAAACTGTCTCCTGAGGAGGCCCAGATCACTCCTCTGCCTGGGTGTAGTCGCTCTCGCTGGTCCTCAGCCAGTTCTTCCACTTCCTGGGGCTCTCCATTTACCTAAGGTCTATTCAGTTTGTCAGACCTGCTCTAGATGAACTACACAGTGACCTGAAACAGGGATCTTGAATGTTGTCATTGCAGGCTAATTTGGCACTGGCTCAAGCCAATGGTTTTTACAGCATTGTGATGTTTCCAGTGGTCTAACATTTGACTGCTGAGTTGTACCTGCGCAAACTATTGTTTTAAAGCCTTGGGGAAAAAAAGGTTAAAAAGCCTAAAGCTTAAAGGTACGTAGGTAGGTAGGTAGGCAGATAGATGGGTAGGTAGATTGGTATATGGGTAGTTCGATGGTAGATATATGGACAGGTAGGTTGGTATGTGGGTAGATGGATAGGTAAGTAGGTTAGGTTAGTAGGTGTGCAGATGAATGGGTTGGTAGGTGGGTATATAGAGGGGTAGGTAGGCAGGTTGATAGATAGATGGCTAGTTAGGTGGATATGTAGTTTGGTAAATGAATGGGTAGGTAGGTAGTTAGGTAGATGGATGGGTGGGTAGGTAAGTAAGTAGATACGTAGGTAGGTAGTTTGGTAGATGGATGAGTGGGTAGGTAGTTTGAAATTCATTTTGCTTGTGTTGAATTTCTTTGAATTACAGTTCAGTCAATTCCTTCCTGACATTCTAATTCCTGTGGACAGTTCAATTCATATTCATTCTCATGAATTGAAAGGGAGTCAGTTCTTAAATTTTGCTTGTCAGAGTCTTAAACTACCATCTGATGCAAAACCTCAGAACAAGTGCAGTGATGTTAAATGTTACAAAATATCATCGCTCACTTCCTCTTTGCCTCTTATTCCCTAATTCTCATTCCGGATGGAGCTCTCCTGTCCCCATTCACAGGTCCCATCCCCCTCGCCCCTCTTTTATGCCTGTAACAGTAAGCCTTGTGATTGTGCCCCAGAGCGAAGGCTCTCCCCGAGCTGAACTCATTTGGAACAGAATGTTGGCGGCTTCGAGGGAAAGAGCCAGCATGTTCTAGTCAACCTGCTGAGCGTTCAGCGAGGCCAACACCACTCTGAGACTCATGGGCGCACACATACACACACAGACACACAGATGTCAGCACAACTCGAACAAACACACACTCCAATCAAAGCTCCTTTGTACTGTCCTCTCCCAAAGACAAGGGCTGCCAAACAACATCAGCAGCACCAACAAGCGCAACAATTTGCCATCCACAAAAGCCCTCACTAAGCAGGAACTGTTGAATTTGCTCAGGAGCCAGTTGTTGGAGCATTTCGACACTGTTAACCAACTTGAAAGGAATCAAAAGAGCAGATTGTAAAGCAAACTCATTCAGTCAAAGGCACGCACTTGTGTTTTGCTTTTCCGTTCGCATTTCAAAAGGCCCGGCAAAGAAAAAGCCTGCATGAAAAGTGTTTAATTTCACATTGACGCTTGTATAAACAAACGATCCTCTCAGCCAAAGGTGATCGCTCTTGTGAAATCATTGTGTGAAAACCGACAAACGATAGTGACCAAACTCCACGGTGTACCGGCTCATTGTGCATGATTGACGGCGCATTGACCGAGGACGATCACAGCCGTTGGCTCACACTCGTATTTAATAGCAAACCAGTTCAGGATTTGTTTGGCAAGTAAATTGTACGGCTGAACTTTGAAACCTGAGTTGGGGCCCCAGACGCGGAGACGGGGAAGTGATTGGGCCGAGCAGAGCATGCACGCTGATAAATGTTTATTTAGTTTTCGATAACATATCGGCCAGCCTCTTCAGCTTCTGTTGAGTGGAACTGGCTCGACTTCCTGTCTCTCCCTCGTTAATCTCCTTCGGCCCGTGATAGAAGCAATCTATCAGAGTCAAGCTATCAGTCGATCGCAGTCAAAGACCCCATAGATTGGCTGTGGGAGCTACAGAGTGACATTCTCATGGCCGAGCGCCTTCGAAATTGGGTTCAATCTGAGCTTTGATTGGCTGACTGTGTATATGTAAATAAAAATACAGTCCTGAATGGAATTTACTGAAGGGAAAGTACCAGGTTTGTGCACAGCACCGCTCAGACCTTTTCCTGCTGAGCGTCTCAGGAGTGGTATTTCCTCTGTGAGTTCAAATATCAGGAAAGCGCATGTCTATGTGTGTGTGTGCCTGCCTGTGCACGCCTGCCTGTCACTAAATAGGTATAATTCCAAATACCTCAGTGACAGGAGAGTTAATGTGGTTGCTAAGCAAATCTGCACTTCCTGTGTTAAATAAGAGTTCCACTGACTGCTTCCTGGCTGGTGGGCTGGAAACACACGCTCACACACACTCCAGCCCTGCTGCAGACATGCAGTGGTAAAAGGGGCTTTGCTAGTGTGCTCATGTAGAGAATAATTGCATTACCAAGGGGGGTTGCCCAACTCATTGTTTTCACGCTGCATCCATTTGACAGGAAATGAGCATTTTCCCGATTAAATGATCACCGCAATTATCCAAGGTTGTGTTGTATGTTAATTCACTTCTTTTCTGTTAGATTTATGTTTAAATTTGGACCCTTTGACCTTTTACTACTCTAGCCAATGCTAAAATTACAGCATGGGGTTACGTAGGCATGTGTAACCCTGTAAGGTACCATTACATTTCTACCGCGCAGCCATGCAGACATGTAAACCGCATGTGTGTAACGGTCTCTCACACTCAAGACGGCTAGCCGGTCGTTCCGTGAAAGCCAATCCTGATGGCGTGGGTCAACTGTCCATCATGTTGGAGTGAGATTTCATAGCGTCCAAGTTCTTTAATTACAGAAGTGAAGCAGTGGAGCCAGACCAAAGATCAGGGTGTAGTATGCTGCAGGGTATTAGCATTTTATCAGGTGATCTGAGCTAGCTGGCTAAGTAATAAAAGTCATAAATTAGAAGTCTTATTTATTTATTTATTGCAACAGCCGTGTAATTTGATACTTGATTTCCTTTTTGATACTTTGTTTGATAATGATTTCTTGATTATATTTTAACCAAAAACCAAATAAAAAATATTTCATTATATTTTGTTTAAATACAATAAAACCTCATTTGTTTTAATTTGTTTTTTATATATATTTTTTTATATTATAATTTATATTATATTATTAATTTACCTATATTTCCAATAATTCTTTTTTTTTTTTGAAGTCTTGTCTTTTATTCTGTTATCATATTTATGGCATCATATTTTTAGAACAAGAAAAAATACTGAAGTATTCTCCAAGGGTTTGAAGAATTTGAATATTCAGATTTTTTTTAAGGTTAGTTAGTGTTTAAGAGTGAAAGTGTCATCAATTAATATATGTGTGTGTCTTTGCGTAGGTGGAGTTTTGAGTCTGCATCTGTGTGCTTGCTAGTGTGTGACCTGATTCAGCTAAGTGTGGCGAACTCTCTCTCGCTCTACTATGGATCAGACTGCATTACAGTGCTCCTGACAGGCTCTGCAGTGCCACGCAGAGTAGCTGTGCCTAGTTTAGTGTAATGCTTTTACACATGGCTGCATTTACTCTTCATTCCTCACGGTGACTGGCCCGGGAAGGGTGGCCCCGTAGAGGGCAGATCCAGGACCTTTTTAAAGACTGATATAATCTGTGATATTTATGGGCAGATGTGGTGAGATTACACTGGATCCGAGGAGGAGCGAAAGAGAGAGGTAGGTTATTCCCAACAGGAGGGATCTGCGATGCACCGGTGGCTTTGATCACAGGTCACCTCTAACGGGCTGCTCTCTCTTGGCAACCTCAGAAGATGTTTTTCCCCCTTTTTTACTGAACATGGAAGTTTTGAAAAGTAAAGCTCAACCCCCTTTCTTTTGTCTCTTTCTCTCTCTCATTTCTTTCCATATATTACTCACTCAACCCTGTTGTTTGAAGGCCTGACACACCACCACAGGCTTGTCACTCCCAATTACTCAACCCTCTTTCTTTTAATCCCTCTATTCTTTGTCTCTCTCTCATTTTTTCTTTCTCTCTCTGGCTCTTTTAGCCTTTTAGTCTCTCTTTCTGTGCCAGAAGATAGCCCTTGTTCCTTTGCTAATGCCAGTTTTGAACAGGCAGGACTCATTTCTCTGCTTCCAAGTACCTTCAGCAGTGTGACATTAGCCTGCATCGTTCGGTGTGCCTCGCCATATCAGCTAGCGAGAGATCTCTTCTGAGAAGAGGATGACATGAGAGATGGAGGGCTGGGAGGGGGAAGAGGAGAGGCCTCTGTGGTCATTGAGATAGGGCCAAAACTGTTGTCTTCAGCTTCAGAAAGAGGCCCTCGCCGCTAGTCTTAGCTTATCGCTCTGTTAGCAAAGCACCTTTGGCCTCTGTGGTGATGTTTGTGCCTGTGTGGCTGCTCGAGTCGTGGGAGTGGTAGTTAAGGCAGTCTGGCACTATTTTTACCCACTTTACTCTATCTACATTTTTGCAAATTTCCAAAAACGCACCAATACATTAAATTCACTGCAGTGCCCAGCTGAAATGAACACTAGTGGCAGTAAAACACCAAAAACTTATATTCTTTTCACACAAATTAAGATTACAAGGTCAAAGACATTTTCACTTTGTTCATTGCTCAATTCTGTGTTATAACTATGGTAAACAATGTTGCCACATGTACACATTTCCAGTGAGCCTGGGTTGTTTAACTCTTACAAAAATTAACCATGGTTTTATTATAGTAAATGTGTAGTAACCATGTTCCCTGCTGAAAAAAAAAAACAATAGAACCCTGCACAAAACACAATAGTTATAATGGGAATTGTATTGGTTTTAATGGAAACTATAATGGTGTCTACTGGTATGTGATGGATTCTATTGGTGGGATGTTAAATCCTATTGGAAAAATGCCCAAAACACACTACAAAAAGGAATTTTGTAATGGTTTTACTGGAAAAAGCTAATGGTTTATAATTGTATTTTAATGGAAACCATTGGAATTTCTGTGATGGTTTCTATTGGGCTTCTATTGTTTTTGTTTTTTGATTGATTACCCATAGTTTGACCATGGTATTTGTAGTAAAACTGTGGTTTGTCAAATGGTAGTGTAGTAAAACCATAGTTACACTGTGGTTACCATGGCTTAACTACAATAACGTTCTTTTTTTATTTGTAGTAAAACCATGGTAAATTTTTCCATGGTAAAGGGAAATTACATATCACTTTATGTTACCAGAGCTAAAACATTTCTGTGTCTTTTGTGTTTTCCCTTCTGTTAGCTTAGCATAGTGCTAACTGTTTAAGAAAAGCTCATTTAATAGAACAAAATGCACAATGGGGCACCAAATTTAGTCTTAACTTCACCGACCCATTTGTATTTGATGTTAGCATCTGGCTAAAGTCTAAATTTATTTAAAACTGCTGTGGCAGCTTCCACTTCACATTCCCTGACATAATTTTTTCAAGAAAAATTGAATGGTCACAAACCACTTCTCTTCCGCAGCACAAGAGGGTTGTGGGTAATATCACCCCAATGCATGCATTCACATTTTGAAAACCCAGTCTAAATAACACACAATCTGGGCACCTTTAGTATAGGCTAGTTATTTTAACCTACTGTGCTTTGGGAACACCAATCCTTATTTGCATAATATTTAGGACGGATAGTATGCAAATCGAGAAGTAGCCAGACTCTCCACAACACCATGATCATCACGTAAGGGGTGTTTGTTTTCAGAAGGCGAGAGTTAAAATTACAATCAGAATAGGATTAGATAATCAATAGGTTTAATCAATCCTATCTAATCCATCTCAGTTGTGGCCTACCCGTGATATCACCTCCAGTCAGAGAGACCTTTCTCCAGGTCGTGGCAGCAGCCGGTTCTCCGCATCCCTAAACCCCCTAAAGCCGCTTTTCAGATTATCGTCAACAACAGGTAATCAGCACCTCGTCTTGGCACGAAAGGCTTATCAACCGCAAAGTGCACACTATTCACTTTAACTACCTTTTCTATAGAAATGTTCACTTCTCATGCATTGAATGAGCATCCATCTTAACGTTCAACCACAGCCCCCTGAGGCTCACCTTAGCATAGCGTGGTAGCATTATCATCAAAGATTTATGTTTCCATGAGTCATACAAATGACATCAAGATTTAGTTTCGGCAGCTCAACCTGCATTCGATGGGTTAAACACACTGGCCTGCATTGCAGACCTCAGGGATGTTTTTGTGTTTCATTACGCTGGCTTATCTGACTAGCGTGTAATGATTTCACCCCCTCCCCCCCACCTTAATATCCTAAACTAATAGCATTAGCCAGCTGTTACATGCATCTAAAGATCCGACGAAGAGATTGAGAGGCGTCCTCAGACAATTCACAGCGAATACTTTTGATACAAAAAATATGGATTGCTTGTCCATTCAGAACACCCACAATCATTGATTTGAGAGAAAGAGATCCCATCATCTGAACTCACTGTAGTATAACCATACAAAGTGAACTATGGCAGTGTAAAGCTGAGTGTATAGTTTTGGGTATGGATGGTAGGAAGAAAAAGACAACAGAATAATATTTTCCATTGCAATTATCATATAATGTAATAGAGGTATTGTAGAGTTCTGTCATGTTTTCATTGGTATGCCCTTTATAAAGTTAATGCTTTGTTTATTCTTACTTTTACTAAGCCTTCTTCTCTTGCTTGCTGCATTTGTTATAGTGCAAACCACTGCAAATGTCATGCAAATCTCAGGGGTGATATTGAAACGTCAGAGAAATGTTTTTTTTTTATTAATAACAATGCATTAATAATTTTTTTTTTTTTCAAATAATATGCATTAGAAATGTATTTGTACAAATTTAAATGTTTTCATCTATAAATCATAATTTTAAGAAGCGTACAAAAGGCAGACAAATATACAAAAACTGATCAGCTGTAATACGCAATTTTTGTTTGTGGATGAAAACATGATTTATCTATATAGTTCGAATTTAAACTTTTGCTGTAAATGTATAAAAATGTATATATGTTAACTTGGAGTCACGTTAAAAGTGGATGGCAGGGTGGAGGAGCATCTTTAGCCCACAATAGCTGAACCTCAGGGCTGAGATTGTTTTTCCTCGTAATAAGACCCCCAGCTCACCCTCTGAAATTCTCAAAGTGCGAACGCCCTAAAATCGCCCCCAACTCAATATCTCTTTCTTACCCCTTTTCTCAATTTCCTTTAAATATGAAATCCTGACTCATATTCTTTTGTGATGAAGGGCATAAGGACATAGTGGCGAAGAAGCTTTTCCTCAGGCAGGTGTCTGCACATGGGTCTGTGTGCAAAGGGAGGGGAGGAGAGGAGAAGAGAAGAGCCGTCCCACAAAAATGAGGACAGACACTGTAATTGGTGATAATGGCTGAGGTAGAGAGAGTGATTCTCGCTTGGGGACAAAGCGGCCTTTATTGCCTGTGTGCATCTGACCCTTTCACACGCTGCAGAAACTAGAGCTGGAAACTGCAGAGCTTACTAAAGATTTTACTAAAATGTCATTTTGTTTTATAATGATATCAGGGGTTATGTGTAAGTGATTCAATTTGAAAGCATAGATGTTTCAAATATTTATTTCGTTTTCAATATAGTTAGAAAAAAACTATATAATTTAAAACATTTCATAATTTAATATTTATATTCATTGTGTGTTTTTACAGGGTTCATGGAAAACCTGGCAATAATGTTAATTAATTAAGTCTTAAAACATTATAGCAGAAGTATGGAAATTTCAACAATGAATTTTCTATTTCTAAAAATAACCTGTATGAAATGGCTTTTTGCAAAGACATAAAAAATATTTTGTATTGCATTTCCACTGTAATACTTTTGTTTAATTATAATTGTGAGGACTGAGACCTGCAGAGAAGTTGTCGGCTCTAGGGTGTAGCTGATAAGTGGGCTTTCTGGTGGAAAATAGTTACATATCCATCTCCAATCCCCCCCATCTCCATCAACTGAACCCTCATGTGCTATTAATCAGCCCAGAGAACGAAGGTGACGTCAGTAGAGAGTGAGAGAAACAGAGATGGAGGGGGTGGCTTCCCTGTTCTCCAGATGTGTAATAGAACTAGAGAGGGGAATAAAACCGTGCAGTAAAAAGGATCTTGTAAAACAAAATGGACGCCTCTTTCCTCTCCCGCTCTTAACAATCTCAAATTCCCATTTTCTTTCGAAAGGAGGAGAGGCCTCCTTATCAGGAGCGTGAAAATGCTTACGGTTACAATTTCACTGAATGCCCTCCTTTTGTCATGATGAATTATGGGATTGCAGAAAGCTTACCACAATTTTTACCACTTCATAGCACATTTTCTTGTAATATTTTGAACATGTGGTAGCTTAGCAGACTGGTCGCTATGTATTAGCTCTAATAGTATCAGCAGAGTATTATTTAGTAGGGTTGCACAATATATATGATACCATATTGGCTTGACATTATTAGATGTAATCTTTAGCATATCTCAAAATAAATATCCATTTTTCCTACTGTACATTATGATGTGATTCCTAAATTCACTTGATTTTACTTTTTTGGTTTTACTTTTAATGTTTTATAGTTAATATATTTAGACAAAATGCTAAACAATTTTACTATAACATATTTGGGTGTGTGTATAATTGGTTTGATTTATTTATTCAACCTTTTGAACTGTCAAAACTCTTTTTGTGTTCTTCAAACAACCTTTGCCCCTTTACGATCCAAAAAACATCTAAAGAAGACACTCTCGGATTTTCTGGTTCTCCTTCATTCTTCTTTCAAATCATCCATGCACTATTTCTGCTTTATCTTTCATTCACTCCCTCTGCAGTTCCTAGGGTAGGAAGCTCTAAAGTTGACGCCCTGTGTTTCAACCTGACCTGAGACTGACCCAGGCTAGGGGCCGTTAGCAAGCCTGCACTCATTAGGCTGCATTTGGTGTCATTAAGCTGATTTGTCTTTGCTGATCACTTTTCAAGATAGCACTTAAAGTGACTGGCTGTTATTCTTAAAAGAGCTCCAGACTGCCCCTCCTAAACTTTACAGTGTGAAGGGTTATAAACTCAAACGGGTGTGAGCCGTTACGTGGAGCGGTCGTGGGTTCGCGACCTCACCAAAACAAGCACAGGTCTGTCTCAGCTGCACTGGTTGGATGATAGCTTCTCTAATGAAGGAATGAAGAAGTTTCATCACCTTTAGTTCAACTGTGTTTAAGATAAAACTTGAAGTGCAAAAATGTAATCAGTTGCGAAATGCGACCAAAGACATCCTCACTTTTGCTCACAGTTTTTATGTAGCACTCTTCCATGATGCTGTGCCACTACCGGTGCCTTGAGGTCTTGAACGCCAGGTTTATGTGACCAGGGTCAAGCGGTCACTCTTAAAAGAGGCTCAGGCTAGTTCACAGGCGTAATGTGGGCTTCCATAACATCTGGCAACCATAAAGTGGCATGGCCGCCTAACCTTTAGTCTTAATAGGGGTGAAGGGGGTCCTTCTAAATGTATGATTGTCATCTCAAGGTCACATGTCCATTGTGTGTAATACAATTCAACATTGTGGTGTTTATATCTGAGCTTGTATATGCAAGGGGTTGTCAAACCAGAGCTCACAGGGGGAGCCTGAGGAAAATTTGAGAGAAAATCAGAGAAAAAAAAAAAAAAATCTGAATGAAAAAACTAAGGGGATAATCATATTTAGGCGTCAACATTTATAAAAAACAAACAAAAAAAAAAACTCTGCCATAGGCTGTTTCTGATGTTTATTCTAAGAGAAATTAGTAAAAGTGTGAAAAATGACAGCAAAAATGGCTAATTGCAAATACAACACTTCCTCCAAAGGCCTTGTATGTTGACTGTTCTCAGTTCTAGTGAGAGTTTTGTTGGTTGACACTTTCGACAGATGCTTCACAAAAGCAGCGTTCTGAGCCTAATGCATGCACTCGCATCTTCCTCTTTCCGTTCTCAGTTCTTAGTCGTCTCATTTTTGTCTCTTTTCTCTCCACTGAACATTGTGCTTGTACAGAACTAGAGTCAGATCGGGCTTTCAGATGCGGCCCAGCCGATAAGGTAGTGAGAAAGGAAATGTGCTCGCTTTCTCAGACAGACTCTAGCTAAGCCGGGCGTTCACAGTTAGCGACTGGGGTTTAAAGGTTAAAGAAAGATAAACACAACAGAGCCCCCTATCACCACTCATGTATGCGGGCAACGTGTCCCACCAGGGATAGTGAGACTACATTTTATACAGTGATAAGGTCTTGGAGCTATGAGGAAGAAAGGGAGGAATAAACTTGGGAAGTTTACACACAAAGAAAGAGAGAAGAACGCATAGCCCCCCTGCTAGCACCAAAGCTTCTTGGTGGGCGACTTGGCCTGCTGAGAAACAGAAAGAAGAACACAGGGAAAAGAGGGGGAGAGAAAGTGAAAGAGAAAAAGAAGTCAAGAACTATCATCTCTCACTCTTTGTCTCTTGGGTTGATCCCTTTTCAGATGAAAACGTGCCACTTTTCAGTCAGTCTGGGATATGTTAAATAAGGAACATTAGCCAAAGCAATCCTGTTAACAGCATCGGTATTGAAAAAGAGGGGAAGACAATCTTCTTAAGTGATTAATCTCCATGAGAAAGTGGCGTCTTTGAAGAGAGTCATCCACCTTAAAATTTCAGCTGATCTGTCTGCGACTCATCCGTCGACTGATATTCGCTGTTTATCCCTCAAAGAGGGTAAAGCATTTCTTTTTTGGCTACTGAAGCAAACATCTCTGTCATTTGAGGACGTAAAATAAAAATTGATAAACTGTAATTCTTTCATGACCCATTTCAATTTGTAGGGATTTAGCTTCCAACAGCGTGAGATGAAGAATATTGGCTACGAAATACCTCAGAATTCAGATTAGTGAGATACAATTTTACAACTCAAACCCCCGGTTTCACAGACAAGTTTTAAGCTTAGTCCCAGACTAAAATGCAAGTCTGAGCTGTTTCAAATGAAATAAACTTGCACTGACTGATATTAAAATATATCAGTGTCTTTGGTTTGTCTCACGATACACACCAATAATGTATTTTTCTAAGGCATGTTTATAAAAAATTACTTAAATGTCCTAATTGAACTATAGCATAATCCTGCTTAGTCTAAGCCCTGTCTGTGAAACCAGGCCAAAATGTATAAACCGGGCTAATGTACATTTTAATTTGTTCCAATTGTAGTTTTTGCTTTTTTGATTTTCTGTTACATATATTATGTAATTCTTAATTCTTTTTATTGTGCTGTTTAAGTGTCATATACATTGCGTTACAATTAGGCCTCCTTGCACATGTGTCACAAACCCATGGCCTAATTATTAATGTCCATTGTAAACACTGAAAACGTGTTCTGTTCATCCTTTCTTTGCCAAAAGTCATACAAAAGAAACTATCTTTCAGGATTTAAGAGCTAGCCCACTTTTTCTCTCTCCCCTTTTTCCATTTCTCCTTTTTCTCTCTCTCTATTTCTGTTGAATAACGGTGAATGATGATCGTTTGTGGGTGTCTGAAGTAGGACGTAATGAGGGGGTGAGGTGAGAAAAGCAAACAGATTTGCTAAGGCTTCACCTCATTAGCAGAACAAGTGTGTGTGCGCGCATGCATTTCTTATGTGAGCTTGCAAGTGTGTCTGTTTGTAAAGCAAAAGGTCCCACTTGAGTTCCACTCAAGCCATGAGGTTCTCGTTAGCTTAGCATTAGTGTTAGCGCAGTGTTTGCCTTCAGCACAAATAAAACGTGCACGGTCACTCAAAGAACAGCTTAGTTAGGCAAGGTTTGGTTTTGCACTTTGAAGATTAGCAAAGCGGTTTTGCTATCAGTGCTATTTTCGCTCTTATCTGACCACACTAAATACACATCAGTCATGCGGCTAACTAGCTTAGCCTTGTAGAACGATTCAATTATGGTCTTCTGTGGATTTGTAGAACTGGAAATTAGATACTAAGACATAACATTTCTAATAAAAAATGGGATGTCTTTCAAAAAACTCTCTAAAAGACAAGCTGTGTGCCTCTTTGTATGCAATGAGTCTTCGAATAAACGTGTGTGTCTGTGTGTAATTGGTGGTTTTCTGAGGCAGAAGGGGGAACAGACGGCGGGTTTTATGGGCTGAAATTCTCTCAGCTATAACTACCTCTAATGAGCTCCACTGCATCGCCCTCCGCCACTTACATGGAGGTTAGAGAAAACCGAGAGAGCGCGACAAAGAGAGAGACAGAAAGAAAGATCGAGCAAGATCAGAAAATAGGTGCAGAAAGACTTGCAGAGGTCTTCCTTTTCACAAGCTCTGTGTGTTTTGCGTGTGTTTGTGGCGGTGCGCAGCCTTGTGGTTTTGTGTGGGAGGAATTTGTTTTCTTTTTTTGTTGCAAACTAAAATGTACATGCTTAACAGAGTCAGGCTTGAGGCTGTCTTCCTTCCCTTGAACTTCAGAGATACTATTTTTCCGTAAAACATGCACAGGATAAGTAAAATTGTATGTGTTTTAACTTTGGGGGGTTGTACTTTCTTGAATGAACTAACCTTTTTCTTTTTTCTTTTTCATGTTTCTGGACCTGCTTTCTACCATTTCTAGGTAAGTGTCACTCGACTTTTTTTTCTGATATACACTATCTGGTGTGAATATGGAGTTGCATGTGGGTGTGTGTTAGACCCAAGCCAGGGAGGATCTGGGTAAAATGGTTTTGCGGTAGCGGCTTTTTGCAGTGCACATACACGTGCACACGTGAACACACACAAACATGAACTTAGAAAACGTAGTGAAACTGCAGCGTAGGCCAGCGTGGGTTTTAGATAGACCGAGACACACACCACACTGATTGCTACAGCGGCCGAGACGGTTTACCACCCGACTCTAGCACACAGCACACTTCTTATCGGAAGCGTACACAGCAGAACACCTCTCTATGGTTTGGTTTTTGAAATCTTTGTGGGACGAAACCGAACCAAAAAACTTTTTTTTTTTTTTTACAAAGCAAATGAGATCCAAATCCAAGTTTTGGCAAATTGATATGGCAAAAGTATGAAAGTAAGGAATGTTCTGAGTTAAATGGTATCATCAGAGTTTGCCTCTTGAGGTGAATTACCACGGAAACTAATTGTGCTTACTCACCTTGTCTGAAAGTTATATCCAGTCTTTCAACTTACAATGTTACTCCACCCAAAATTAATACACTGGCAAATGTAAAAAGATAAATTGTAATAATAATGATGATGATGATGTTGTTTATAACAAATCTGAAAAAGGAGAATCTTGTCATGTTACTCAACACTATTCAACAATAATTGCAAAGGTGAATGTAAAAATAAATGACTCATTTTAAACAATTGTAATAAATGAATAAAATTTTATATAATATGATTACAGTTATTAAATGCATTATTATTATTAAATTGTATTAATATAACAATTAAAAATCAATAATTTTTATGAAATACTTTTGAAAGGAGGTCCCTTACAAGGACATCAGTATATTTGGACATCTGTGGTGTCAAAAGCCTGATTTAGACAATTTTTATTGTCTTTTGTATTTTATATTTTGGCTTTTAAACACTCTGCAACAGTAGTTTACTTCCATCTATAGTATGTTACAATTGTGTGAAAATATGTTTCTGTATCAATCAACAGTAACACTTTAGAATAAGGACCAATGCTCACTATTAACTAGTTGCTTATTAGCATGCCTGTTATTTACACATTGGCTGTTTATTAGTACATATAAAGTACATATTCTGCATGACCATATTCTACATCCCTAAATCCTACCCAGTAACTAAACTTAACTACCTTACTAACTATTAATAAGCAGCAAATTAGGTGTTTGAGGCAGAAGTCATAGTTAATAGCAAGAATTGGACCTTAAAGTGGGGCCCAATCAACATTACGCCACTAATGCTGGTGCTAGAGCCTAACTTGAACCTTAAACATTCCTTTAAAGGTCAAGTTGATTTGTAAGGTTCACAAAAGTCATAACAGAAAGGGAAGTGAACATGTTTAGTTGCACAGTATCGCACTACATGCTGAGCATTTTCATCAAAAAGCAGGGCTAAAACATGAATGATGGAAAGAGAGAGGTGAGCGAACACACTACTGAGTGGACATCTGATAAGTCCACTCTTCCTTCTGTAAATCCATTTAATGTTTGGGGCTAAATCATGTGAATCATCATCATTGCATGTAGGTCAGGAAGAGCCACACATTCTCTTACTACAACATCACACAATCACTTTCTCTCTATCCTTGACTTTTTCTCCTTCATCACCATTCGGCAAGTGTACAGTTGAGCTGACTTCTGTTGTGCTGGTGATGTGAGGAATGTCAAGGAATAAAAAAAGAGCTGACGGTAGTTTGTGGAAGAGTGTGTGTGTGTGTGTGTGTGTGAAGGAGGCAGGCACACCCTTGCGGGTTTCTGTATCTCTCAGCTCTCATTAAACTTTAATGGCTTCCTCTCCTGGCTGGCACGAGGCTCCACTTTTCACTCAGCGAGCAGGAAAAAAGCCTGAAAGAGCGAGCGAGTGAGAGATATGCAAGTGTGCATACTGAGCAGGTAGATCAGAGCGAAGGACAGGAAGGACTAATGCTGACAGTCTCAGCACAGCTCAGTGAGATGCATGCTAGCGTCTGGCTGCGGAGAGCAGCGTCTGCTTCTGCAGAGCGAGACACCGCCGATTCAGCTGTGGTGACACTTTAAAACAGACACCTCGTATAGTTTTGCACTTTCACGAGTGATGTGTGCAACTATGCTCAATTCATAGACGTCATTCAAAGTTGAACTGGTTAGTGTAAGTCCTTTAAACCAAGTTGCTAATTTCAGATTTGTAGGTTTAAATCCAACGCTCATAACATCTTATCGATTTGTTTTCTTTTTAAAGTTGAAATGTGTGTCAGGGTGGTGGTCTTTTTAGTCAGTTTGAGCAGTTGTGGGAGATTTGGGTTCGAGTCTGACTCTGTTCATTTTTATATAATAAACAATACTAAAATATATAAATTGGCCTAAATAAAAAATGTTTTAAAAAGGTATTTGCTTTTATTTATATATATATATATATATAATATATATTAGGGGTGTCAACGTTAACGCATGCGATTAATCAAAAAATTTTAACGCCTTAATATTTTTTTAACGCAGATTAATCGTTTGATAAGGTTTGTCCCCAACTTCTTCCCGTCGTCACAGCGCGGAAGGTTATCTATCATTGTGTAATGAGGGTACAGCGAACCAGTGTTGCCAGGGTAACGGCACAAGTGGGCTATTTTGAAAATACAGTCGCGGGAAAAATTACAGAGCCATGGTTTGCGGTTTTATAATGTGTATTATACTTGGAATGTATCCCTGGCAACTTAATAACGGAGAGGTGGTTGTAACCTCACAAGCAACGTGAGTTTCAGCAGAGCATACATGTTAACATAGCAGAAATAAACATGATAACAGCCACTATAGATTATAAAAGATAATAAACACACGATTACGATAGATATGGTCTGTATGTGATTTTCTTGAAATAAATGTGTACATCTGAAATGCAAATTTGTGCAGCGATTAAAAAAGGCTATAAATGGCATATTTTAACAACAGTAAACGACCAAATTCCACATGTGATCGTAAAAGGAAGTTATTACAAACACTCGATGGTGGTTTGAAGTGAGTTCTGAGTAAAAGTGTACTATTAATCTCATAAATTGTCTTATGTAGCATGATGCTAATGTTAGCTCTAATGCACCTGCAGAACAGGTCCAATTCTTCTTCATAATGCATTTTGTCATAATACTTCACGCAAGGTCGCAAGCAAATGTTTTGTTGTATTTATTTAGAAATACTTTTGATAATAGTTGGGTAAATGTATACTGGGATTGGAGTGATGTGGCTTGGTAAACGTTTTATTGCCAGTATAAAGGCTGAATAAAAACAAAAGAATAATGATAAAATTATGTCTCATACCTGGCGGAAGTGTGAAAGTTTCTGTTTCCTTAAACTAGTTTGTCATGCATTTCTTTTTCAACACATTTACAGGGAAATCCTAGTATTTTAAATTTGTGATTAATCATGATTAATCACAGTCCACGACTGTGATTAACGCGATTTAAATTTTTTAATCGATTGACAGCACATATATATATATAATGAGCATATTTAGTATTGAAGAAAGTAAAAAAGTAAATGTTAGGGAAAAAATGACACTTCACCTTTAAGAAAAAAAAAGCCTATACTGTCCTTTTTTTCCTCATAAAGAAAGCCATGCTGCTGTGATTCCATCTTTATAGCAGAACTTTACAAGCCTTCTTGGCTTCTGTGATAGCGTCACCTGAAAGACCCACAGTTTTTCTGCCCGGCTCTCGTCAGCCTTATATCCTCTCAGGCCAGTCATTCTGTTTAAAGAGAGAGGGGAATGAGGGGAAACCAGGGAGAAAAAGAGGGAGAGAAGAATGGCGCTCTGTTTTCCTGGTTAGCAGCGGCCATAACTGATGTGAACTGAGACCAGAAAAACGGTGTCTGTCACTTTAAGATCCAAAACAGGCTTGCCTGCAGTAACTCTGCAGAGAGGGAAAGAGAAGATGGAACATCTGTAGTCTGGGCCTGTAGCCTTCTGGCTAGACTGCTGAAACTTATTGACTTCCTGTGTGAGAGAGAGAGAGACAGTAAGGTAATGTTGGCTTAATTCCACGCCCTTTTTCATTGACCTTGCTTTCAAATTGCATAGAGCATACGTTTGTAAGTGAAAATTTGACAGAAAAAGGCAATTTTACATTGTTAGAAACACTTCATTTTAATATACCACACATGAGATTGATGAAGTTGTGTTACAGCTGCGTCAAGCCAATGTTACTGATATTACATGCAGACTTTCTTCCCTCATCTGTCTTCTTTTCTCCATGTTTTACACACATGCTCACATTTACCTATCTACATATAATATATCTACATTAACCTATCTACATAACTATCTACATGAAATTATAGGCTTCTCATTGCTGATACTGTATGTAAAAACTAAGGTTTTTGACCAAAACATTATTTAATAGTTTTGCAGTGTACCAATTGTTTTTTTCAATGATATAGGTATGTATGACTATTTTGCACTTAAATTACATTTTTATTTAAATGACTGTTTTTTTTTTTTTTTTTGTTTTTAAACTATGAATTAATTACTTATTATCCATTTACTTTTACTTCTTACAAATTGTTTTACCTTTGATGACATTCTCAACATGTCTGGGGCCATTTTTGTAAACCCAAATGCATAAACTTACATCCACCCCTGTAAACCGTGTCAGGACTTTAGGCTCTGTTTAAAAATATTTACATAATTGTGATATCTAACGGATCCTTGTTACCTTTCGCATAATCCACTATGTCATCGTTCATTGACTAAACAACCTCCATTAAGTAACTTGTTGTCGAATCAGTGCTCTCATCACTCTCAAGTGTGCATTGACTGTTGTGAGCTGTTGTCTTGAGCATGTGTCCAATAGGATAATTAAATCTGATTGCTCAGTGTTTATTCAGGGACTCCGCAGAGAATGACTATGTTGTCAGGAGCTGTTTTGCCATGCATGCGTGTACACATTCACAACGATTTAGTCGTACGGACCCTGATGACTGCTAAACATATCTGATAGTGTGTGAGGGGCCGTTCATACACCAGTTGAGCTTGTTCGTTTGCACAAAGCTTCAGTGGAGCATTTGTGCATGGCTTATTACTGCTCAAACCAGCTCAGACTGTAAAATGTATGTTAAAAAGATTGGGCTTTTTGAAAACACACAATACTTTAGGCTCACAAGAACACAGTAACTGGTGGAGGGGTGCGTTTGTTTGAAGCATGTGCAGTATGAAGGCATGTGGAGCGTAAAGGGCAGAGAAGTCTGGCATTACCCACAATCCCCCACACCCCACACTCACCCCCACCTGAGCGCCACCTGCTCATCTGTCTGTCCTCGCACTGCAGTCAAAATGCGCAGAGACCCCCCGCTGCATGGCTGGCATTTGCTCTCTCCCACACACACAAACGCACTTTCCTCCTCCTCTGCAGTCACAACACATTGTGACCCCCTGCACTTCCCTTGGCATGGACACACACACACACACACACACACACACACACACACTTACCAAGTAAGAAAAGCACATACTCGACCTTTGCTGTCTCTGACGCAAATTAAGTACAATGAAATCCAAATGCACATTCAATAATTATTTATTGAATGCAATAATTATTTATTGAATGTAACTTTACATCAGTTTACAGTCAGATTGGACCCATTAAACCCATACCTTGATGGGACACCCATATTTATATTTTAGAAATTGTGAGTAAATAAATAATTAAATTCAAGTAATATTTATTAATTAAATATAATATTAATATGCACATTTTACGGGTATATTTATACATGTATATCTATATAAAATATTTTTGAAATATAATTTCCTCATATATTTTGGGTGTCTATCTTAATATATTTATATTTTAAGTTTTGCATTTACCCAAAATGGATTTTAAAATGAGATTTTTTTCCCCTAAAGTACATTTTGAAATATACATTTTGAGGTTTACGTGAAATATATTTTCAATTAAAAAAAATTTAAATAATAATAATTAATTAAGCTGTGATATATTTTGAAATGTATATTTGAATTATATTTAGTTGTAAAATGTCGATTTGGGTCAGTATTCCTCCTTATCTAAACTGTTGGCTGTTTTTCCTTGCCACGTAACTCCAGTTTGTTTCCAGTATTAAAGTAGCAAAGTCGGAAAACATCCCTTTAAAGCGAAGGCCAAGTTAATTGAAATGCTGTTTACCGAGAGAGAACTTGTAAAAAAAAAAATAGAGGCGACTCTGTTAAAGAGTAAAGAACCCATCAGGAAAGCTTTACAAGCTCTTATCCTTTCACATCCTACTTTAAACAGGAAATGGCTCAGACAAAATGGCTTGATGTTTCTCTTGCTGCCATATTGGGTGTTGATATATGTTTCCCTTTTTCTGCTCATCTCAAGCCAGTTTTCCCAGAAGAAGGTTTAATGTGATGCAAGTGAATGGATGGAAAAATAAAAACAGGATTGCACAAACAACAAAAAAAGAAAAGAAAATTTACATAGCAGGGCAACTTTACGCATATCAAATCATTATTCCACTGCTGACGTATGATTGAAAGGTGTTAAATCTTGTATAATATCAAAACAAAGCATTACAATTGAGAACGGCCTTGGTTTGTGGAGCTCTAGCACGAGTTCAGGCTGAATGAGTGCTGTCTTTGGGAGCAGATGCAAAAGAATGAGCTCATTGTTTATGGTTGAAACCTGGTGCAAATCTTCCCCCTAAAATGCTCACAGCTGCCCAACTGCTGTTCAGAGAACTGCTGGCACGAGAAACACTCCAGCCTATGCCTCAAGAGATTAAGATGTATGCCATCAGGGCCCAGGCAATCTCTTGCACTATAACATGTGGTCATGTAGGGCACATCTTTGGCTGGTTTACTTCAGCAGCAGTGTGCTCATGTGTTTGCTTTTGTTCACACTGCACATAAATCAGATTTGGGTTTCAAATCCGATCTTTAGCGCTGATTATTCGCTCATATTGGAAGTGATCAAATCTGATCTGTTTGTTCTGTGCGCTCAGTATGTATCTACATTGGTCACTAGCGATGTAATCATCAGGACATTTGCTCTGTCTTTGGAACGTTCACACTGAAAATCAGAATTCAAACTACATATGAATGTGATTTTTCTACTAAGTTTGTAAACATTCAGGGTCTGAAACTGATTACATGCTCTGTCAACAGATTTCATAGGTTTTTCAACAGAATTATATAAAATTTTATATGTAGAGAGAGAATTGTTTTATTTTTATATTTTCAGTTTTTTTTTTTTTTTATAACATTTCAGCTTTAAATAATTTTTATTTTGGTTTTAGTTTAATTTTATTACTTCAACTTCAACTTATTCATTTCATTTAGCTGACAAACTTCTAATTTCCATTTAAGATTAAGTTTTTCATGTAATATTTGTATTTTATTTTACTTCAGTTTTATTTCAATGCTGAAAATGATTTTTAATAGTTTTAGTCTTAGTTAACGATAACTTTTTTTTGTTGCAGTTCAGACTTAAAACAACAAAACATTTGCGCAAAGCCAAAGCATGTTGGTCCATGCCTGTGTGAAGAAGACAAAGGTGTTGTGGTAACTGAATGAGCCTGTGCAGACTCTGTGTTACCAAAACACACACCACAGAGACCAAAACATCCTGTCGAACAAGGCTGCTAGAATGCAACCCTGCAGGTGAAGAATGCATACGTTTGAATGCTTGAAATCGCAAAGCCAGTGTGTGCGCTGAAGGCAGAAAATGCGGAGAGAATAATATATTCATTTCAGTTAATAACTACCAACAACGAGAGATCTGTTCCTCTACTCTGAAACACCATTGACATCGTGGCTACTAATTTTTATTGAAATACAGAGTTCTGGCATGAAACTCTAGATGGCGCAGTCCGATAGGTCTAACTCAATCTGACCTAATGACATCATCACATGGCACAGCTGATTGGTTCTCTCCTGTATCGGTAGCCAATGAGCTCACTGCTCAACATTCAAATATATGACTAGTGTTTGCTGTAGCAGTTGCAGCGTGCTTCAGAAACCCCCACCTTCCCCAGCTCCACCTGTATAGATCTGCTACGAGGTGATTCACGTATGCTATAAGGTGGTTATTTCATGTATGTTATATTTGCAGCAGCAGTATTTCTTACATGCTCACAGCAGCATGTTGTTTCAACCATATTTAAATCTGAAAATGCTTTTTTTGCATGTTTTGCATGTACAGTCACAGGAAATCAAAAGTTGGATATTTTAAAAATAGCTTTTTGAAACTACATCAAGCAGAATTGTAAATGGGCTCTCATAAGATCACAGTTGAATCCATTTTGTGTCCATTTTCTTTTCTTAAACCTCCCAACCTCTTCTGTCCTTTTCCACCGTCTCTTTTCCTGGTGTGGAAAACGCACTCCTTCATTGGCGAGCCAAGATACAGGCGATGAGAACAGCAGGAAACACGCCCCTCTCCCCTGCTCGGAGACCACGATCACCGTCCCACTCAGAGGAAGGGAGAAAGTGAGGGTGTCTGAGAGTGGAAGAGACAGGGGAATCTTAGGGGAGGCATGTCAGTGGAAAATCCTTGGTCTTGCCAACTCATGCTGGTACATCCTTCTCCTCATCCACACACCCCCGACCCCGCTGTAACTTCCCCCTCTCTCGCTCTTTCTCTGCGCTGAGAAGCAGCTGCCTTCTTCCGCTATTTTCTCACTCAGGATTTTACTGAGCACAAACTGCATCACAGGCTGACTGGGGAAATATTAAAGCGGAAGCCTCAGCCAAGCCAAGGAACGCACTCTTGAGTCAATGTGGAAAAATTATGCAAAGCTTCTTTTCCCCCCCCAAATGCTTTCCTTATGCATGATTGTGAATGGCAGTTTATGTTGCAGTAAGCCTTTCTGTCATTGAAAAGTTGTGTTGCTTTGAGAAGCACTTCTGAATCAGAACAAGTATAGCTACATTAATGATACTGCCTTGTTTATCATTTCCATACATTTCCTGTTGAAAGAAAGAGTTAGGAAGTGAACTAAATGTATTCCTCTCTATTCTGTATCTTTAAACACATAGCCGCATTTAAACAACATCGCCACAGACAAAACACGATGGCACAGAGCACGATTTGTGGCAGGAAAAGCAACACCATTTGCAAAATGTTGTTTTGTAATGTAGCTGTGGACTTGGATCAGTAATAAGGCGGTTAGAAATCTCACACACATGCTTGCAAAGCTCTTAGCATGCGGAAGTTAATATGAAGAAGCCAGTGAGTCAATTGGCCGTATTGGTATTTTTAAGCGTCTTAACGGTGCGTGACCTTTCACCTCGTAATCTATGGATTGAATTTAGCCACAACCACTAGTCGACTCATTCTGTTAAAGATCGTCCAAGACTAGGCTTTTTTAACTTCAACTTCAAATTGCAACTTTCAAATCCAGAAAGAACAATGTGTTTCATTGGGAAAGCCTTTGGAAACGTAGCACCTCTCGACATCCGTCATCTTTTCCATCTATGGGCTGAACACTTATGTAACCAAGACAAGTATCCATTTTTGGGGGGTTTTGTCATTTAAAGTGGGTTTGAAACAGAAAGGCCAGTTTTCTGGTTGAATGCACGCTCAAAATTGTGTTAGCATTCAGGAAGGTTAACCGCACCATTCAAACTGAATTTAACACCATCGCGTGGCGTCAATGATTTCATCTTTTATATTCCTTATATTTCTTGTGCACGCTCTCGTTTCATGCGCAACCTCATCATACAAATATTAACGATCCCCAGGAGTTTGGGAATGACGTCTGTGTTCGGAACTGTATCCTTCGGAGCTGGCTGAGCTGAACTAGAGTGAAAAACAGAGAGGGAGAGAGAGAGAGAGAGAGAGTGCATGGAATAACAGGACTGGATGATAGATTTGATTTGGTTCTGTTTGTAGAGCTGGAGTTTGGCTTAGGCAGACTGTTATGTCGGTTTCCATGGAGAAAAACACTCGCTCTGCCAGACACTGAAGAGTACAAGAACGAAAGAAGGAAACAGAGAGAGAAGGGGTGCGAAAGAAAACGCAAGTCGGAAAAAAAGACGAAAGCCTATCCAAGAATTTCTAGGGTGTGGAGACGGACAGCCTATCTCGCAGTACTGAATGATGAATAATGTAGGCTACAGACGCAGGGTCTCGCGCACATTCATTTTTTTTTTTTTTTTATGACGCCCCCAAAATATGCTAATATAAAATGATAATGAAACAAGATAAAAGGATAGGAAAGCTCTTCTCTTCGGCTCCTCTCTCATGATGCATATGCTCAGCGTATGACACGCTATCTGTCTCTTTTATGAGCTGAGTTACAACTCGCTCCTGTCTGTCTTCATGAATGAGGGATGAGACCCATTAGCAGAGGGTGAAAGAGAGAGAAAAGGAGAGATATAGCTCTGAGAGGGATGATTGATGCTTGGAGTTTTATTCGACAGATTGAACTGAGGCGAAGGTCAACTTTTAAAGAGAGCAAGGCTCTAGAACCCAAGGCACTTTCATAATTACTGTGTGTTTTACTGTGTGTGTGTGTGTGTGTGTGAGAGAGAGAGAGAGAGAGAGAGAGAGAGAGGGAGAGAGAGAGTCACTCGTCTCCTAGAGTAGGAAATTAGTTTAGTGCAGGTCTTTTAATTTAAGGGGGATTTGGGAGGGTGGATGTGAAGATTTGGGTACATGTTTGGATGGAAGAGCTTTGCGATGTATCAGATGTTCATGCTATAGGCTATACATTTTGCTTACAATCTAAAATTAAGGATTATTGTGGATATTGTGTTGATTTTAATCCATATTTGTTAAGCATTCTTAAAGGCTTTTTAGTGACAGTCGAGTTCAAGAGGGTTAGATAGAGATGTTAATAGTGATTTTAGGGAGTGATGACGCAAATGAATCTTTGAATCTGAGTTCTGAATCATTCTATTAAAAAGGACAGTTTGAACAGATTCATTTCCATATAAAACAATTCAAATTGTTCAGTGAATTGATTCGTTACTCTGATTACACAAATGAATCATGGAAATCGAATCACTGAAATTAATATTTTTTTCATATAGCCTAGTTAAATATCACCGTTTATTACATTTAGTGGAAAACATGAAAAAAGTATTTAAAAAAAATATATATATATATATTGCATAGGCTATAAGATCTTCTGATTTGAAAGTTGTTTTTTTTTCTTTCGTTTTTTTCCTGAAAAACAAACAAACAAACACTTCAGAGCAATGAATATCAATGAATATTTTTTTAAATTATTATTATTATTATTATTATTATTATTTTTTTTTTTTTTTTTTGTGGTGGGTGGGTGCGGATTGGTGATTTTGTAAGGGTGTCTTTTTTCTCTCAGTCACAGTCTAAGCTTTCGTTCTGCCTCACTGAAGACTTTCGAAAGGCAGATTTACATTAAACAAATACGCAGACACGCAGATGTACAGTTGGACACGCCTCGCTACTTCAGAGAGAGACTGAGAAAGAAAGAAAGGCCTGTCTGTTTTTTTTTTTTCTGCTCTGGTTTGTGAACGAGGGAAAGGAATTTCCAGCTTCGTGTCTGTACGTGCACGTCCGCTATCAGATTATCGTCTCAGGGTTCAGGTGTGCTCAGGTATGCAGCAGCCCTGCATAGGACTTGAGCAATGCCAACACGATCATGCCCACCTTTAGAAGCAGGTGCACACAAACAAACACACACACACACAGCAGACAAGCTCACACACATCTACGAGGCCGGCACTCCCTGGAGCAAACAGGGTACAAATCTCTTGACACACAGACACAAGCACGCACCGATGGTTGCTCTTTGGTTGGCGCTGTGTTGGGCATTGCTATAGTAACGTCAGTGGCACGGTAGAGCTGGCAGGATTTTGTTTGCTCGGACGCATGGGAGAATCGCTCTCATCTGGACCCTTATGTTTTAGCCAGTGGATTAAGATCACATTTTGGATAACGTTGCCATTTTTGGCTTTGCTTGGAAGTTTCGTCTAGTGCATGTTTGTGTGTGTGTGTGTGTGTGTGTGTGATAGTTTAGTCTGCAAAAGAGGTATGAAAAATATCTTAAGATCAACGAGGAGCCTTTGTTCTGGGAAACATCCCTGAATCTAGGTTACCTTTTTTAGCAAAACTGGCCTCTTTAACATTGTAGTGATAACAATACGTTTCCAGGAATTCATCTGTTCACATTAAATGCTCAAATGAAAATGTAACACAATCACAGCTATTCAGAACATTTTAGTTTTTAATATGCAGTTATGCTGAGCGGTAGACTGGACCAATGAGATTTCGCTTTGGGCGGGACTAATCTGCGAAACACGACTGACAAAATGTTCTATTGTTTGCCGAAGTCACAAAACTTCATATTTACATAAAAACCCCCAGCATTTTTGCTTTTTACTGTCTCGTCTAGTCAGGATTCAGTGTAATATGGATCATGTAAAGTACGTTTCAATACAGCCAGTGGATACTGAAGTGCATCTTACTCTTTTGTGCAAATTTTTCCTTATTTCAGCTGTAGAATTTTTCATGTCAATAGCAATTTATGCAACCTCAAGCAAATGAAGCGATAGAACGAGTCTGCTTAAAAGCGTAATCTTTTATGTTCGAGGAATGCGAGTGTGGATGTAGTGAATGAATAACTGAAATGTGTTTTCTGATAGGGGTGAGAACGAGGTCAGCGCTTCCCTATTCTGTGCCGTTATAGTGTCAGACAGACTTTCCTGCATTGACACATTCTTCAGCAAAATTGCTCTTTCTGCCACCACTGTTGGCACACACACACCCAAATACACACACACACACGATGAGGAAATCGAGATTGTTCTTGCTGAGGAAATGGTCATTTTCCTGTCTGCGCCCTAAACGGTTAGCGGGAAACGTGTGTCTTCAGAATTACGGTCTAGTGCCAGGTTTAATTGACCCGTTCAGGGTTTGTCCTAGACATCATTTAACCAGGTCAGACTTGGGCGTGAAATGCCGGCGTGACTTTAATTGAAATGATGTGCGTGAGTAATCGTTACCAATCTAGTAATGTCACTCTTATTCATGATGACTTGTTGTCAGTGTGAACACAACACTTGATTGTTGGTGTCATACTAGTGTAAGACTAGTTATAAAAACCCAAGCCTGTCAAACCAGAAACATAATGTAAACTTTCTACCTGCTAAAAAGGATTTCTGACCACACTTTGTGGCTTCCCTTACATTTGCCTACATAAAACCGTGTCTAAAACCTGCGTTAAACATAAGGTTAAACAGAACCACCCAGACCGAGATATTTTCTCTCTCTCTTTCAGTCTGTCTGAACATGTTTGCAGTAAATTGTCTCTCCCCTCCGGCAGTCACATAAAACCAATCCTTTTTAATTAAGACCAACTCCAGTGAGAAAACTGCCAAGCTTTTTTCCCTTTCCTATTTTTTTCTTTTTTTCAACCACAACATCCTGTCTTTTTACCCCTCTCTTTCTCTCCTCCTCCTCCTTCTTTTTTCATTGCTGTTATGTCTTTGACACCTCCCCTCATCAAGGAGGAGAACATTAGTGTCTGTCTCTCACCCTTCATGTTTGTTTTGATATGAACCAGATGGAATCAAGATCTGCTATGACCCCCGGACCACTCGCTGCTTGCTGATTCTTTACATCTCTTCCTTTCCCCCCCTCCTCCTCTATTTTTCTTTTTCTGTTAGCCAAGTCATCAAACTATAAGTGGAGATTCTAGGTATGAATGTTGTCCCTATCCAAGTTAAAACAATCCTTAAATATATCTGCCAATATTTCTAGCGATTAATAAAATATATACATTAAAGTATTTATTTAAATCGAATGTGCATGTAAAAATCATATTTATAATAAAAATGCATTCAATCCATTTATTTGCTGTCTAAAAGAAACAGAATAAAAAGAACCTCATTTTTAAAAATAATCAAATATATAGATAGTGTGACTGATTTTATTATTTCCCTACCCCTACCAAATCTACACCTTTTTAATTTTATTTTTACCTTTCTTTTCATTCAAAATATTCTCATTTACTTGCATATGTTTTACACAGGGCATCAAAACATTAAAGATATCCTGAGAATCCAGGAGGACAGTTGAACTCCACATGCCCCCTCTGGCTTGCCCTGACCTGGCTTTGGCAAGCAGTTGTCCCCCTCTCCGCGTGCAGTTTATAGCGGCCTTGCTTTCTTCAGCCTGATTAGGGTTGGGGGGGCACAACAACCAGAATGATGGCTGTAAACTTCAGACTGTTTACGACTCAGGACTGGTCACTCACCTCTGAGTGAACCCACCTAAACACAGAAAGAGTGCTCGACCCCAACTTCACCCCCGGTTTTTTACAGGCCCTTTTTTTTTTTTACAGCCCTCATAGGCCCTTTGCACTCATCCCTCACACCCCTTAGTTGTTCTTCCCCCTCTCCTTTTACCACTTTATTTCAGTTTTGACTGTTTATCAGTTTAACACCTGGTCCTTCCATCAGCGCTGTGGTCACTGTGTTTTTAAAGAGATGCCATCAGTAAACGGTCTGTTTCCCATGGATGCTCTAAAGGCACCGTCATAAACATGAGCACTGCATTATCTGAATGTGTTTTATTGTTTTTCTATTCACAAATGTGTCAGAGGGATGCCTTTTGCATCTATTTGTCTTTGTTGTAAAAAATAAAATAATTTTATTGTAATAATGATCTAACTATCAATATAATTTAATACAATTAAATTTAATTAAATTATATAATGATTTGATCTTTGCCGTTTTAAAACAATGGACCAATCAGAAGAAGCTTAGGCCGGGACAAGTAAAATATCATATATCGTCCAATATGAGGATAATCACTAATATCGACTGATAGTTGATATGGTACCTACACTGTAAAAAAAAAATTGTGGAGTTGAATTCAATGTGTTAGGCCTACTTGTCATTTTTTGCAATTAAAGCAATTTCTGAGTGAAAACTATTTCAAAGCAAATCCTACACCATTTTTTTTTTTAGTGTATACATCATGCACCCTAAAAAAATCTTGCTGCTTTCAGTTTAAGTGTGAAAATGGGTCTGTGGTGCACGTGTGCCCATGTAAAGTCTCGAGTTGCAGGCCTGTAATGTGCTAGCTTAAGAGCAGCAGGTGCTGGTTTTGACTTTAACCCCATGACTCGAGCAGACCCGCACACACATATGCACGCGCTCAGAGTTGCCTGAGCTGCAATGGACACCAGCCAAGACACACACATACACACACCGCCACCCAGGTCTCATGTGTCCTGCCCTTGCTCTGGCTAGACTGATAATTGATTGCTGGTTTGAAGAGGGCCAAAGCGTGAACTCAGCAGTGTAGGACAGAGTGTGTTAAAATCACAGTCCACTTATAGCGCTTGTGTGTGTGTGTGTGTGTGTGTGTGTGTGTGTTGACCACTGCTAACAGCTACGTGTCACACCACCGGCGCTAACCAAATCCATAAAACACCAGTGCATTGCAGCACGGACCGAACTGTGTTTTTTGAATGTCAGTAATGTCTGATTACTTGTACTGTGATGAATATGATGTAGTGATAATGTAGTTTTGTAGGCCAACCTGAAAGTAAGCATTACCCTGATTCCCAGTTGGATTTTTCCATTGGCTTTTGGAATATTGTCGAAAATAAGTTAGATTCTTACACATTTTATCATGATCATGAACACAACTTTTCTTAATTTTGAAGCCTAAATACAATTTGCCAGAAGTAAAAGGCTAAACATAGGCTATAAACAAACTCAATGGTTTTATGTAGTAGAATAAAACTTGTAGAAAATACTTGAGCTTTTGTTAAAACGGACTTTATTTTAGGCATTTAACCAAAAACCCATTCAAAAAAACCCATTGACTTCTTGACAATGGAACTGCAAGTGCAAAAATGCTAACTCATTTCCAGGTTTTGGCTTACAAAAATCCATCATCCTGCAGCACTCTGAGTTATGTGCAAGATTTGCTTGTCCCGCCCCCAGCATCTTCTAGTTGGTCCATTAGGTTTAAACACAACAAAACTTTACCTATTTTTAACATAAACATAATTCTCATGATCTGTAATTTGCCAAAGATGACGTACATTGAAACAGCACAGTCAGAATATAAAAACGCATGTGACTAGCACAAGACAGGCATTAGAGCTGCTTGACAGAAGTAGGACAGGGCATTTGGGCACAGAGTCATTTTTTCCCATGCCCCCTTTTTGTCACCCTCCTCTTTCTGGCACACTTTCCAATCCTGCGTTCAGAGGAGAAAGACCTCCTGCTCTGGGATGCTAATACCATGTGGGCCACCAGCAGTTCTTTGTATTTCTGTGCGTGTGGCCGTCAGCAAAAATTCAGATGCATATAAGATGATCAGTGCTCCATCATAACTGGCCTAGTTAGCAGTTTGTGTGTGCTTGTTTGTAAAGAGGTGAACTGTGATGACAGTTATTATTATTATTATATTATATTTCCATACAACATTTTTTTTTTTTTTTTGGTTTGCATTATATTGTAGTCCTTTGGGTATTGGTGAGGGTCTGGATTATGGTTTTAAGATACTCATTTAAAAGTCTGTCTGTTTGGGTTGGGACGACTAATACGAGTGGATTATAATCCCATCTGCCCATCGATGGATAACGTACCTCGCGGATTAAGAGCCGAGCCAGCAACACGCATGCAATCCACCCAGCGCAGTGCGTCTGTCTGTTTTCCTCTAGGAAATCGGTGGGAATCTTTGGATTGGCCTGGTTTTTGTCGTCTCTTCTAACCCACACATCAACATAAAGATAGAATCAATGCCAACGACTGGTCTCCGATCAATTAGGATCGGTTTGTTTAGTAGGCACAGACATTCTTTATTGATTCGTCACACACACCAGAACAACTGCAGACACACCTCCAAAAAACGCTTCGTTTGAAGGGAAGAAAGGGAATGGGAAAGAAGGTTTTCATTCTCCTACTTTAATACATACCCCATGTAGTTTTTACTACAGTGGAGAATAACACTTTTATTCATCAGCTTTTTTGTCGCCTTTTTGCTTAAGCAATGCATTTTCTCCATGACTACCCCAAGGCCAGTTCTCTAGGAATTGAGAGGTTTCTATGTTCTTGTCTGAATTAGGCACAGCACGTTGCACTGCGTTCCAGAAATTCTATTTTAATTGTAAATTTCCAGTCTGAATTGAATAAGATGGAATCAAAAACTGTACCACAAATAGACATCTATAGTTCAGTTCACAAATCGACTCGCATGAGTTGATTCTTTTAATGAAAGATTCACAAGTTGGAAACGGTCTGATGAATCTTTCATTGAATCAACTCAATGAATACATTCAGCAGTTACTAAATCAACATCTGACTCACTGAGCCCCATGTCGTAAATCAGTATCACTGCTGATTGGTTCAAATGACATAGTATGGCCTGTGTTTAGTATAAAAGATTTTTTGAAACTAATTAAAAAAAAAAAAAAAACGATAAATTGAAACTTCAGACAGCTAGTGACAGATATTATATAGAGATATATTGTTTCAAATTATACCATATACACTGGTGTTTTTCTCTTTGTGTAACCATCCAAAGGCATTGCATTTTTGCTGTGAAATGATAAGCTTCCTTGTTACTCTGCATCTGTGGGAGGCCATTTTCCCATTTCCATCCATGATGATGACGACCCATTTCCTCTCAGATTGGAAAGCGTTTTGTCCGGTCTGTCTGGACGGCCTGTGTGTGTGTGGATTGCTTTCTAGCAGCCACCACCAGACTGTGGTGATATGAAGCCGTGCTGTGAAAAATCCCTTTAGCATGGCTCTTTTACAGAGGATTTGTCTGTCTGTTGGAGAGAACACGCCATGATTGTTAGTTAGGGATTTAGAGTTGTAATTTAAGTGCTTACTTCCTTGAAATGGTGATTTTGGTGAGAGGAGAGGTGTGTAGGCTTAGCTCTGTGTTAGCATAAAGATATAATACATTACTGCTGCGCTAAATGTTAACAAAGGCAGAAACCAAAAGCGTGCGTGCAGATATGCATGTGAGGCATGAAGCCAGAGAGCGAGGTCTGCATTAGTGGAGCACTGTCTGGGTCAGCTGTGATTGTGTTAGACTGAGGCCATCTACCATTAATTTGCCACAGACTGGAGCCTGGCTGTAAATGAACCTGGCATTAACATGCTAAATTACACTGGCCTGGTGGTGCCATCCGATTGGCCGTCGTCTCCGCCCCCACGTCCCAGTCAGTGTCCCGCGTTCACGCCACCCTGCGACCTCAATCCAGCACTGGCACCCCGTTGACCTCTCAGTGAGCGGGTGTCTGTCCTGTTTTCCCTGTGCATAAATAAATTTCCATAAATGAATACTATTTAGATGTGATACTCGAAGGAACAAATCACCCAAAAATGATAGAACATTCTGTTTCTATATATATTTTATACAAAAATATAATTTATTTAATACTAGTACAGAATATTATGATTTTACATTTTATATATTAATATTATAGTTTTTTAATACTTCATTTTTAATTTGGGGAAGTCTTAAATGCTCACCAAGGCTGCATTTCATTGATCAAGTATACAATAAAAACAGTAATATTGTGAAATATTATTACACTTTAAAATTACACTTTTCTATTGAAATGTATTTTAAAATGTATTCTATTCCAGTGATGCAAAGCTGCAAAAGTTTAAGCATTTTTACTCCAGTTTTCAGTGGCACACGATTCTTCCGAAATCATTCTGATATGCTAATTTTGGTTCTTAAGAAACATTTCTTATGAAATGTTATGAAATTATTACAGTGCAAAAAGGTTGTGCTCCTTAACATTTTTGTGAAAACCATTATACATTTTTTTCAGGATTCTTTGTATAGAAAGTTCAAAATAACATTTATTTGAAAAAGAAATCGTATTTATCTAATTACTTTTAAATCACAAAAGCCTTGCAATGATCGTTTTTAAAAAATTCAACTTTTGTGTTTCGTGGGGGGAAAAATAAATAAATAAATACATTATTTGGTTGAACTGTTTCTTCATAGGTCTTCAGATACGTCTGAATCTCTAGACTTTACTAAGAGCTGTGAGAGAAGGAAAAAGGGAGGGAGAAAAGAAAGGAAAGAAGTCTTTGTTCTGTTATTCAGATACAGCTTTGCAGTTGCTATGGGAGACAGTGGAAAAAGAAGAACAGAATATTCTAGTGGAAAGTGCAGCTGCTAAAGGGAGAGAGTTGAGGCTGTTATGGTCAGGAATGGTCATCTCTCTCTTTCTCTCTCTCTCTCTCTCTAACAGCTGTACTTTCCACCAGAAAAGTCGGCTCTGCTTTTTCCGACCCTGTTCAGGAGACTGTTGGGTGCTGGGCAGTTGTGTGGCGGCTCAATGCTGCTATATTCAGGCCTGCCGTTAATAGCTCCCTCTCTATTTCAGTCTCTCCTTCCTGCCGCTGCGGAACGAGAGCGCTCGGGCTAATTAAAACCGGCTCACACCCCCGAGCCGCATCCCGTATGTGTGGCGCTCAGGTCCGGGTGGGTCAGCGTCAGGAACAGAGGCCATGCATTGTCCCCAGCGTTCCCAGGTGGTCTCCTGCTTTCCATAATGGTCCTGGGTTTCCATAACACTTCCGAATGCTTTCATGGCTCTCAGCCGGTTATGACCGTCGTGTCCCTGTGTGTTCCGACTAGACGGCGCATGCTGGTAAAGCACGCGCACGTACGAATTGCCACGGGAGGTGGGGTTGTTTAAGTTCGTCCTGTTGTGTGTTATCCACTATTTATGCTATTTTTAACGGCCCCCTTCCGAATGATTTCTTTATTAATAACGCAATTGTTTCTTCGGGCCACAAGCGGGAAACATGGGGCCATTTATTTGTTTTATTTGATTTGGTGTTTACCCAAATCGGATGTAAACGGACCATTGATTTCTCAATTCATGTTGACTGCAAGTATTATGGAGTTACAAAACGGGACAGCGGGGAAAATGGAACATTACGAAACAGATGGAGAGAGACGGCCACTCAGCCGCCGTTTGTCATGTTTCTTGTACTTCCTGCTTATAGGAAATGACTAATCACAAATGAGAGTTAAAAAAAGGTTGCTTGTCTCTCAGAGTTCTCTAAAATGAACTAATTTTGAAGAGAGAAGATAAAAAAATATGGATTCCATTTGATATATCATATACTGTACTACCATTCAATAGTTTGGGGTCAGTAAGATTTTTTTAAATGTTTTTGAAATAAATCTCTTATACTCACCAAGTCTTCATTTATTTGATCAAAAATCAGTAAAAACAGTAATATTATGAAATTTTATTACAATTTAAAAGTTTTTTATTTCACATTTTTTAAAGCGTAATTTAATTCCTCTGATGTCAAAGCTGAATTTTCAGCATCATTCCTGATATGCTGAAACTTTTTTTTTTTTTTCAGGATTCTTTGATGAATAGAAAATTCCAAAGAACAGCATTTATATGAAATGGAAATCTTTTGTAACATCATAAATGTCTTTACTGTCACTTAATAAATTAATTTAAAGCAAACTTGCTGAATATGAAAGTATTCATTTATTTTTTTGAAAATCTTACTTACACCAAACATTTGAACAGAATGTTCGTTTTGAAATACCTCTAATAAAATGTCCAGAAATAAGTGTCATGAGAAATCATATATGTCTTGGTGACAGCTGTAAGCTTATGAAAATTAACCATGGTTTTTTTATAGTAAAAGTGTAGTAACCATGTTTTTTTGGCGTATTGATTACCTTTTGTATAACCAGTTTTACTACAAATACCATGGTTAAACTATGGTTAGTGTAGAAAGATCATGGTTAATTTGTGGTTACTGTGGTTCAATTATTGTAACATTATTTTTTTTTTTTTGGTTTTATTTGCAGTAAAACCATGGTTAATTTTCATAAGGGTGTAAATAGAAAAAAAAAAAAAAAAAACACCGATCCTATAATCAGGAAGCATAGCAAATTTGAAAATCAGCCACAAAATTAGCATTAGAAATGCTCTCGGCTTGTGTCTGTGCAGGTTTGCTAACAAAAAAAAGTGTCTGTCATATGTTTTTGAAGGCAGGATTTTAACAGAAGTTAACAGAATTATGGAAATTACCTCTTACTGCTAGAATAGTGTCTTTTCAAATAAACTGCTGAAATGCTCCAGGCCTCTCAGACAAAAAAAAAAAAAAAAAAAGAGTGATAGAGAAGAGGAGAGAAAATGATAGAGAATGGTGGGTTTAGTTACAATAATAACTGGATTACCAAGTCAAAAAAACAACCCACACACATTCTTGTCTGAACTGGCTAGTTAAGCATCAGCCAGTCAGTCAGTGCCACACACACTCCTCCTTATCTCCTGAATCAATCACTCTTTCATTTCCCCTCTCATCTTTTTCCCCTTCCATTTCTTTCAAGAGTTTGTGACCTCTGAATCTCCCTGAATGAGTGTGTGTAGGCCATGTTTCCTATTCTGTGCGAGCGTGTGTTTGTTTTGGCGCTTCTCTCGGTCCGTCACATGTACAGACATGTGCGTTTGACTCTGCAGAGATTACCGAAATACCTCGCACTGTTCCACTGCCCCCAAGTAACACTGAGCACCAATGTGAGTGTGAGACCCCCGTCCCAGGCCAGCTGTCTGGAAACAGGACATGCCTGCACACACATACAGATTCACACACAGTTATTAATGTGAGTCCATGCTGGAACTAAAAAACGATGAGTTGTCCAACAACGGACTAGTCATTTTCTGAGTTTGACTAGTTTATTTAGATTTTTTTTCTTGAATATTTATAGATTTTGAAAATGTCACTATGCACATCGCTTGAATTCAAACAGCCTGTCACCAAGCCTAACCTGCTCTCTCTCTCTTTCTTTCTGTCTGTCTTTCCTCTCCTTCGTATGAGGAATGAGAGAAATCTCTCTCTCCGACTCTTTCTGTCTTGCTATGGTTGACTTTATGAGGTCATAAATGCAGGAATTTTTCGGTGAGGCTCTCTGAATATTTTTATGAGCACACTCACGACGGCGGCTCCTTTGACAGCGCTGAAAGGCAGTCATTAAAAAGAGAGCGAGAAAAGAAGGCAGAAGGGAAAAAAACGAGTCCTGGCTGAAAGAGGCTTCTCTCCTGAGGGGGTTTAAACTGTCACTGCATTTGAACTTTGCTAGAAACGACTGCCATCTGCAAAGCTGGAACGCAAGTTCACCACTGTCTCACACTCTGAGGAAATTTTGTAATCTGTGACAAAATCAGTATTGTCAATATTTTTTAAAGTATTAATATTAGTAGTATAAGTGTGATTTGTCCAGGGCATATTTTTCAATTCTTATTTTTATTTTATTTTATTTTATTTTTGAATTGTATATTTAAATTTTATATATAGTATATTTTAAATGATTAATATAATATAATACAGTATAATATAATATTTGAAATTATTATTCACAGATAAAGCCATCAATGTATCTGTAATAATTTTGTTTATCCATAATAAAAAATCTAGAAAATATTTATAAAAATATGTATATATTATTTATCAAATATTTATTTATAAAAATAATATATATTATATATTTCTATTTATTTAATATAATAAATTATACATCAATTCTTGATGTATATTTGATGTATCATGAATAAAAAAATAAATAAAAAAACAGACAAAACCATTTAGATTTATGATATTGGTTATTACATTGGTTATCGCCTATCAATCAAAAGAAAAAGCTGCTTCAAACAAGATATTAGAGATCTGGCTATTAGTAGACATGAGGTAAGACATGGTAGAAGAAAGCAACATACACACACTCATAGATCAATAAGCGTCCATTAGGGTCCAGCCTCAGCAATTTCAACAACTTTTGAAAAACATTGAAATGTGATTATCCTGCTCTTAGATGCTTTTAACTTTGAGAGTAAATGAGTCATAGATTTATGCTTCTCTCTGGATTCTTCTCTTTCCTCCCCACGTCTGCATGCACCCGAGGGCTCTCTTGCTCTTGCTCTCTCTCTCTGTCGTTCTCTATCTATCTATCTATCTATCTATCTATCTATCTATCTATCTATCTATCTATCTATCTATCTATCTATCTATCTATCTATCTATCTATCTATCTATCTATCTATCTATCTATCTATCTATCTATCATATATAATATATATATTATATGTGTGTATCTCCTCTCTTTCTACTGCCGTACACTGTCGGTTAAATGTAAAGCTTCTAATTTTGAATAAAGTTTGTCTTGAACTTTTTTTTTTTTTTTTTTTTTTAACAACAGTGAGGTGTGTGACGATGACCGTCGTGAAAAAGCAGGACATGTACCGTCTTTCCTGTACTACGGATTTGCCCCCTGTGTGTCCGAAGGGAACAGTGTCTACTGCGTTCCCACACAAGCCGTTGCCAAAGCAAATTTGGAGAGGAAGTGGAACCCTATCCCTCCTCTCTGGTGTGACCAAGTTTAGAAAACACCAGGTTTATGTGTGTGTGTGTGTTTCTAGTTGAATATGCAAGTAAGCAGCTGCACAGAACGCCTCACTTTTGATGTGGTTTCGTGTGTGCGGCGGCGTTTGTGTGCTGCTCTGTGGTTTTGAGTCTGGAAATGAAGTCTGTGCTGGACCGTGCATGTGCGATTGCTGGGGATGGTCCTTATTTAGTTGCTTTGCCTTATTGTGGTGCACTTGTGAGTGTTGTGCGGCTTTGTTATGTCTGGAGTCACTGGACTCTTCCTGGAAGCCCAACCTCAAAACACACACCATAGACGCTAATGACAGGCCTGAGTCCTCTGCCGAGACCTTTGTCCAACAATGTACAGCAAAATATTTCTACCCACCATGCAATCTGAGTCCTAAAAATAGCCCAGACGTGATGTGTCATTCTGTATTGTGTCCATTGACCATTCCGATTTTTGAATGGATTTTGAATGCAGTGTCAAAAAATGAATTAATTTAATAATTTATTGAAATTTTTATAGCAATATAAAAAAAAAATAATAATTATATATGATAACAATTCAATAATTATATATATAATATAATATTTGTATTAAAAATTAACACATTAATGAATTATATTAGTTCATATAAATAATTTAATTAGTTTTTTCCCTTGATAATAAAGTTCTACAATTATTCTAAGCAAAAAGTCTTGCATGCAAAATAAAAACATGTCTTGTATGTATTATTTATATACTATTATAATACTTAATATTTTGAATTAGCTTTTATTTTATATGGTTTTGAGTTATCTATGTATGGTTATAAATGATCTGGTATTTATATGGTTTTAAATTATCTGTTTTTACTTTAGTTCCAATTTTAGTGATTTTGTTTTTCCTTTTTATATTATTATTTAATTATATTTCTGTATAGCTTTAATTTTTATTTTTATTAAACTTATTTCAGCCAACTTTTCCAATTTTCATCTAAGTTTTTCATTTTAGTAATTTTTTTTTCATTTTGATTAGTTTTTTTTATTTATTTTTTTATTCATTTAAGTACTTTAGCTTAAACTTTCTAATTTCGTTTTAGTTTTTGTTAACAATAACAACACTGATATACAGTATGATATAAGCAGCAAAACAAATGTTTGCAAAAAAAAAAAGTTTGAATGATGAACCTATTTGAAACCGTATTCTGTGTGAATGCTCTGTAGATTGAATCTACAGGTAAACAAACACGATTAAACACAAAAGTGTTGCAAGAGTCTCACAAACATCTGATAGTCTGGGAAAGTGAGAAAAAACGCTGTGAACATCTGTATGTGTTTGCTGGCATAGTTAGGGAGGTGTTTTGTCTAGCAGTGTGGTGTACAGACACAACGTTCCTAATGAGCTGGGTACTCGCCCAGAGAGCGAACGCATGAGAGAGAAAACCACTCATTTCACAGTTTCACTTTATACTGCTACCTCCCCAAAAGCCAAATTTCTCAGAAAACAACACGTGTTTACCACCAATCGAACCGTATTCCTTTGGGAAGAATTATTCCCACACGACAGCATCTGTGAAGCCCAAATGCTTTTGCATACGTCTTTGAGTCTTTGAGTGAAGAAAGTTCATACCTAGAATTGTTTCTAACTGAAGTTAAATGAGAGATTTCACTTTTGATCATCTCAACGTATGGACAAAAACGCTCCGAAATGCAACACTGTGGACCGTGTAGATCGTGTTTAGTCTGACACCTGTACAGTTAAGGTTTCTGTGGTCACTGCATGGTGAGAAGTACGACAACCCCGTTTGAAGACTGCAAGAGACGGAGGGAGAGAAGGAGAGCTGCGCTCTGCTAGTTTTACAGGAAGTTCCTCCCTTCCGGCTGAGGCCTGCAGCTCAGCTCAAGGGGGAGGCCATGTTCAGGTCAGAGAGAGGGTGGAGTATCGCTTGCACACACTGACGCTCTCACAAAACAAAAAACTGGTTTGCTTTTTTGGCGTTCACACTTGTGTGGATATACAAGCTTGTCACACAAGCTTCTAAAAAACCTGTCTCATAGTCTTAACCTGTCTCACAGTTAAATAGCAACATTCATCAAATCAAACCTGTCTGAGGAGAACTTCACAGACGGGAACAAGCCACGCCGCGGTAGTCACAACTAGATTTCAATTTGTTTTGAAAAATTCCAAAGCGTATATTTACGAATCTAATCGTCTAATCGAATGTTAAAACATTTTATGTTGATAAATGCAAATAAATGTAAAATGTAATAAATTAAATTGTAAAATGTGTATTTTTTATAATGAACTATATTACTTAAAGTTCAGTTTTTTTTATTTTTAAATATTAATTGGTATTATTATTAATTATTAATAATAGTATTTTATTATTTATTTTTAGACACATCATGAGGTAAAATATTAATATTAGTCTCAGTATTGATATTTTATATATTTTATATTTGTCTTAGGCTTCACATAGTGTCTAAAATGATTAATAAAATAGAATGATTAATATTAACTGAAGTTATTTTTATTAAGCTATTATATTTATTTAATTGTTTTTTGTAAATGAATAGTTCAGTTGTTTGTTTTGAATGTTAATACTAATATTATTATTATTAATATAAATTCATTCATTCATTTTTAATAATATTTTTATTGCTAATTTTAGACACACAATGTGAAGCCTATGAAAACATTAACATCAATGTTCATATTTTTCTTAGGCTTCACACAGTGTCTAAAAATTATTAATAAAAACAAACTATTATTATTCATTGATGTTAATATTATTTTAAGTATAAATACATGCATATTATAATTGATATTAATATAAAAAACTCTTAGTCTCCACATTGTGCCTTACCTGTGGTAAAACCACTTTCATTCTTTTTGGCTTATTGTTTTTATTTAAGCAGCAACACAGAGAGACCATTGGAAGATGTTTACACTGCCAGCGTCTCATGGGGAAGTTTCTGTCAGTCATGTTTGTTTGGAATGCAATTGCTTGTTTAGGAGGGAAATCCTGCAATCTGTGCCACAGGAAACACGGGACTAAACTGGGAGGGGTGGCATTATGAGGACAACAAGACAGGAGAGACGATTTAGCAACTCCATTAGCTTGTTTAGTAGGTTAATTGTGTGTAATGTGGCAAGAAGTGAACGTTTGTGTGGGTGTTCAGCCCTTCGAAACACATTTCCTTTGTCATCCCTCAAGCGGGCAACAAAAAACCTTCTAGCAAAAACCTTTCTTCCATTCTCACACCAACGTGCAAGGCAGAATGTGTGTGCGTGTGTTTGGCACCCCGCCCTTCCTCAGACACCTGCAGTTTTAAACCACTTTGCAAAAACTTGTCCATCCTGTGTACTCCTGTTTTTAGTGTGCATGTGTCTTATATAGTCAATTTGAAGACATCTATGCACTGTCTTCCAGTGCCAGAATTACCATGATGAAAGCAAGGTGTGAGATTCCTCAGAAAGACAAAAAAAGAGATCATGTATTTGTGCATTTTTCAGAGCTGAGCTCACATCTAAGTATGTCTCTCGCATGCTGCTGCGTCCTGCTTCTTATCAAAAGGTGTGATTTCCTGTCTGCATGTCTCACAGTGCTTTGGATGTCTGTCTATAGCATCCTTTCTGTCACACAACACACACACACACACACACACACACATGAAGATGCTGCATGGGTTGGTGCCATTTTTGTACCCGTAAGCACATTGTTTGATGTGAGAATGGAAGCTGGGGACCAGTTTAGAAGGGGCTATTAAAACGGGGCCCCTTTGCTGCCCATCAGATGAAAGAAAGAGGAAGCAATGACTGTGAAAACGACAGACTGATAGACAGAGACTGTAATATACAAAGTAGAATATATTGAAGCATTATTTAAAGATCTCTGTCTTTCCTCAGGCCCTGTCTCAAATGCAGCTCTTCTTCAGCTGCACACTTTAGTGGCTGTCAGGTAGTAATGCGTTATTAAATCCGAATCTTGGCTTCTCTATTTTGTCTGGTTGGCTTTATCTTTCTATAGTCTTTATATACTCATATATTTATCTGAGGTATGTAATCCCACAGGCTGTCCAGTCAATGTCAGAGTTCTGGTGTGGGCTGATGTGTTTTAGAGGGACATCGAAGGGTCCAACTGGAAGACCCAGACTAAGGGAGAGCAAAAAACAGCTACAAGGATGATATTTATAGGTCATTTCCTCTCTCCTGCAGTGTGGCCTGGCTATGGTCATCTGACTGTCTGCAGTTAGCATGGTCTTATAAGGATGCTTACTAGAGTCTAGAATACTGCAAGTGCGTTGATTACAATTATATAGTGTTGTGATGCCTAAATTCACTTGTTTGTCTATTCACTTGCATTTAAATTATTATTATTATTATTTTACACTACAGTAAACTGTGTGTGTGTGTTTATATATATATATATATATATATGTGTATATGTGTGTATGTATGTGTATATATACAGTATATATGTATGTGTATATATACAGTATATATATGTGTATGTGTTTTTTGATAAAAATTACAAATTCTATATATAATTAAACATATGTATTTAATGTATATTTTATTTTTATTTTATTGCTAAAATGTAAATTCTATTATATATTATAAAGTAATATATGTACTGTCAAACGATTAATCGCGATTAATCGAAAATAAACGTTTTTACGTAATATATATGTGTGTACTTTGTACATTTATTATGCATGTATAAATATACGCACACAATATATATTTTGAAAATACATACATGCATTTACATGTATATATTTATATTCATATAATTTATATTATATATATATTTAATATATTAACAACATATTTTTCTGAAATATATACATGCATGTGTGTGTATTTATATACACAATAAATATACACAGTACACAGACATATATTATGTACACAAACTTTTATTTTGGATGCGATTCATTGCGATTAATCGTTTGACAGCACTAATACTATATATATAATGAAGTTTTTATACAAGTGTGTGCATAAAAAGTTAAGTTATAGTCTAAAAAAAGTTAATAATAGTTTTATATGTATTCTAAATAAGTTAAGAATTCCATCCTTTGACTAATGAAAATTGGGTCTAGTGGCTCTCTTGCTTTTCTATCTGGATCTCATTCTCCATCTTGAGTTTTTTCTAGTATGTAAGCACCCGATGTAAGTGATGTACTAGGACGCCAAAACCTAGCCCAGATCAGAGAAGATCTCCTAGATTTGTTGCCATTATGTCAGAGGTCTAATCCACAAATAAACACAGGCACGTGGCAAGTGACTGTTTTCGGGGTCATATAATCATGTTCTGCTGCTGGAAATTCACCACGCCCAAGCAGATCAGCCTGCCGAATGAGGTCATACGTGATGCAATCATTCATGTATGCAAACAGCACCGGCCCATCAGCGTGTTCTTTTGCGTGAATGATCCTCTTTTCACTCTGAAAGTAATTGACTCCCCCCACTGTGTTTATTCAAAAACAAAACATTTTGCATCTCTTACTGGAAAAAAGAGACTTTAACATGAAGCTCTCTCAGTGTATGATTGGCTAACTGTGTCAGACCTTCCAGACACCGTGCAACCCAGTTGGAAGCATCTTACCCAGAAGCCCCTGCTGCCGGGCCAGTTAGGGCACTAGGCCGGGACGCTGCAGTTTGTCAGCTGGGTTTCTCTCACATTCCCACGAGAAGCCCTGCTCGGAAATAGCTCTCACAAAGTCCACCAGACAAAGTTGGCGCAGATTTACAGCCGGAGGCTGAGACCACTTGTCCAGTCGTTGTGCATTATTTTAGCGTTTAAACGTCTGCGGTTTGTGTTAATAAGCGAGAAATGTGTGGGTGGCACACACCGCAGGTTTTCTGGAGTAAATGAGAGTGTAGAAAAGGAAGGTCAGTGTATTTTAGGGATTATACTGCAGTCAGTGAGGAATTCAGCAAGAGTGAGGTCATTAGTGACAGAACTAAACAAATACTGCCTTGACGTATATTTGCACTCACGTGTTCACGTGACAACATGAAAGCAGATGGTTCTGTCAAACTATTAAGCATCTGAACAATACATCCGACCTTTTCCTTCCGGCATACACACACGCAGTCTCGCATAGTGTCAACACTCGTACTAAATTTAACGTTCACAGTTTTAGTCCTCAGATACGTTCCCTTTGCACCTGTCTCGTGCAGGTCACAGCTCTGTCTGAAGTGATAGACATCCTCTAGCGTGGCTCTCGTTTAATGTGACCGACTGCTTGCATCAGTCCTGCTATTACTGTACTGTAGTTTACTGAGGGCCGTAGGGCATCTGAACGCCTGACTAGACGGTACGATGTGCACTGAACCGAACACGAATGCGTGAAATGTAGCAAATCAGAATGATGATGACTTCATTTTTCTTCATATTGAGCAACGCTCATCGTTTCTCTCTCTTTTTGGCTTTCTTTTCTTCCCTCTCTAGGCGTCTGATCCCATTCCTGCCAAGAAGTCCAAACACGATGACTTTCCAGCACAGTCGCCCTCAGGAGACAAAGACAAGCAACCTGATTGGCTACGATCCCTCTCTGCATCAGCCAATAAGGTTACAAAGCTTCTTTTTTTTTCATGCTGGTGGATACATGTGATTAGTTGTATGAAAGTACAGAGTTCAGATAATTATATATTTATCTGTGTATTAATATTGTACAAGTCTGTTTATGAAACTTGGCCGTTCCTAAGAAGATTTTTGGAGCCAAGCAACTGTTTTCTTGCCACAAAGAATCAGATTCTTCTGAAACAAGATCTCAACCCAAAATAACTGATGATGTTCTTTTGAAAAAATCAATTCTCCTAAAATGAAGAGAGCCTGCAAATAGGCTCGCATAGTTCTCCGATTTCAAGCAGACACAGTGACCTCGGTGTACTTGTACTGCTGGTCATTCTTCATGCTTGTTTTATCTGTCTCTCTCACTTTTAAATTCTAGAAGACTAAATTCAAGAGACTTTCAGCAAGCAAAAAATAAAAATGAAAAAATGTTCATGCTCTCTGTGCAGATGGTCTCTGTTCTCTGTGTTCGTGTTCAAAATGCATTATGATCGTGTTCTCAACTGTGAAAAACGTACATGTAACACAATAGGCGTCTTTTAACATCTCTCTGTCTTGCTGCAGGGGCTCAACTGCATCCAGCCCAGACAGAGACCGTCTGCCTTCAGGCCATGGTCTCCAAACATCTCTGTTGGCGATAAGGAGGGAGGCGGCAGACCTGCTAGCATGTTACGTGACAGGTAAAAAATAAGAATAAATATTTTATGGCACTCTGAAATACTTGATTCTGATTGGTCAATACTCACATTATATTAGCATATAATAGTTATTTATTTAATATATAATTTAAATGATGTTCATTTTCTGATAATAAACCACAACCTGCAGTTAGAAGTCAAATGTGCATCACCATCATTTCATTGTGCAATCATCATTTTATTAAAAAGATGATCTAGTGCACATAGATTGTAAAAGTAACCTTAAGAAAGGGTGTGCATGTGTTCATTAGTGTGAAACCAGCATGTTAGTCATGCTCTGCTGCGGTTATTCTAAAGCAAATCAGCATAAGATTTGGATCTTGATGCAAGCCCGTTGGCCATTGTTTAGATATATGTGGTTTTAAATTTACCATCATAACTAGAGAGGGTTTGGGTGAGTCATGCGTTGAGCCCAGATCGGTTTCTGTGAAACCGCTCGCAACAGTCGTTGTTCTCTCCCCACCCTTCGTTTGTGGGTTGCAGAGATGCTTTTTCCTGTCAACCTGCCATTTGGTTTGGATTATTCACTACTAAATCACCCATACTCGTTAAGATGATGTTAGGTAATGCCATTACTCAAGCAGCAGCCTGTAGTGCATCATTTGTGAACTGTTACTAAAAATTAGCATCACTGCATATACGTGGTCTGCTCACTCACTCCATATCCTCTTCTGCAGCTTCTACAACTACAAGAGCCTGGAGAGCGCCGTGGCCCCCAATGTAGCTCTGACACCCCTCCAGAAAGGAGGGCAAGCCTCTCCTACCGCCCCGAGCAGTTCACACCCGCATGGGGCGGAAAGCGAAGGTGCCAGCCGCGGGAGAAAGAGGAGGCTGACGGGTGAGACCCACCCCAGCCCGCAGCCCTGCCCCTCGGCCACTGCCAGCAAGCCCCTGCCGCCCTCTCAGGAGGAGCGAGACTCGGACGTGGAGGTGGAAGTGGAGAGCCGTGAGGAATGTGAGTACATGACGCACCTTTTCACTGTCACTCCACCTCATTAAAGGAATGTTCCAGGTTCAAAGCATGTTAAGCTTTATTGACAGCAGAAAATTAGGTTAGACTTTCATGCTGTGATACCTACCTTTGATCAATGGTGACAGTTGATACAGTTATTACTTTTATTCAGCAAGAATGCACTAAAATGATCAAAAGTGATTTTTACATGTCTATTTCAAATGAAGCACAACTTTTTAAAAGATTAATCATAATAATAATAAGAAATGTTTCTTGAGCACCAAATCATTATAATTAATTAACCATATCAGAATAATTTCTGAAGGATCATGTGACACCAAATACTGAAATAATGGCTAATGAAAATTCACAGGAATAAATTACCCCTTTACAATTTTACAATAAATAACAGTACATAATTTATACAAATAAACACAATGTGTAGTATCACAGAAAATAATTTAGACTTAGGAAAGTGATCAGAAATAGATTTATAGTAATGCAAACCCAATGGAAGTCTATGGCACAAAATACACAGTTTAGACAGTAAAACCAGAAGTCTTAACATTTTATGTGTTACATTGTAATTAAGGAATGCTACATTCCTTTAACATATTTGAAGAGCAATTTGGGATAATTTTTTCTCACTTTAAGAGTGTTTTAACTGTGACCCTGGATTTTGTCGCTGTGTTGTGAAACAAAAGTCCTCGTTGAAATACATTAAGATTTCATTCACACTTAATTTGCACACAGTTCATTTTCAGTCAACCTTGAGCGCTCTGGTGAGAGGTGGATTAGAACGGTAACAGCTCTTGTGTGAATGCGGCAGAAAATCAATGAGGGTTCTTTCGTTCCTCATCCTTTACAGCTCATTTTAAAGCACATCTTGTGTGTTTGACAGATGCTTGAAAAAACTGGCTGACATACGAACCAGTGAAGCCCACGTAGTCTGATCCACCACTTAATTATGTCTCTTCTCTATCTTGTTTTTTCAGTCACTTCATCGCTTTCCTCACTCTCCTCCCCATCTTTTACATCCTCGAGCTCTGCTAAGGACTTAAGTTCTCCCTCCTGCCCCGGAGCCACCTTACCAGCAGTTCTGACACCAGCCAGTGGGCCCCCTGAGGGTCCCCTGGTGTCCGTAGGGGAGGGACATGCCATGACGAACCTGGAGTCGGAGCTGGAGACGCTGAGGCAGGCACTTGACAACGGCCTGGACTCAAAAGAGTCGAAGGAAAAGTTTCTACATGAGATAGTGAAGATGAGGGTAAAACAGGAAGAGAAGCTGGGATCCGCCTTACAGGCTAAACGGAGCCTTCAGCAGGTACACACACACAGACACTGATTCATGAAACATGATTTTTAAAAAATCTTTTAAATCCATTCTTACGTAATTCGTACCATTTGAATTTAATGCAACAATTTATGTAAGAACGGGTTTACACAACAGCACACTGGAGGTTTCATTTCATCTTTGTCATGTCAAATCATACATGTGATGTTGAACTTTCACTGAATATATTTATAAAGCCATGCATTAATTATTTAGAATTTCCAAAAAATATTCTGTTTATATATAACAATTTATAAGTTCTTTATTATAATATATTCATTATTTCTATTAATTCTTTATTATAAGATATATTAACTATTATTTATTTTATCAACAGCATTGGGAACATAAATTTATAAATATAATTATGATTTATATATATATATATATATATATATATATATATATAATACTTATATACTTATACTTTACATAGCTGAGAAGAAGTTTCTCACCCTTTAATTTAATTTACGTTTAATATTTCATTTATGGGTGAAATAGTGTACTAAACAATTTAGTGCTGTGAATGATGGCAATATATATGGGGAAAAACAAAACAAATAATATATATAGCATTTGCACAGACATTTGCACCCACCTCCACCCCTTCACCCCCAGCAACTCCCTAACAGCTAGATTCTTAGATCTACCATGACTAATTGTCTTATTTTGTAATTGTTGTATCTCTGCATATGTGTGTAGCTAAGAAATATTTGGTCATGCCTTAAGGATGTATCTTAATCTGTCTAGTATGGCAGCGAACCCCTTAATAAATATATATATATGTGTGTGTGTATATATCACATTTATTAACAGAGTGAGTAATTATCAGTTTATTCCCATGCCTTCCACAGGAGCTTGAGTTTCTCCGTGTTGCTAAGAAGGAGAAGCTCCGTGAAGCAACCGAGGCAAAGAGGAACCTGCGCAAGGAAATTGAGCGTCTGCGTGCTGAAAGCGAGAGGAAAATGAGAGAGGCCAATGAGTCACGCATACGGCTGAAGAGAGAGCTGGAACAGGCCAGACAGCTACGAGTGTGTGACAAGGGCTGTGAGGCCGGCCGTCTGCGAGCCAAGTACTCTGCACAGGTTAGTTCAAACACATTCATTCATTCACTGTTACCAAGATAAGCGTTTAAAGATCTGGGCTAATAACCGAAAGGTCGTGGTTCAAAGGTGTGATTCAGAACTGTTATGCCTTTGAGCAAGACAATAAACCACAGATTGTTCCCAGAGTGACTGTCTCTGTGCTATAAATGTCCTGAAAGTGTCTTAGGACAAACAAGTGTCTGTTTAATGAAGAGTAATCTAAGGAATGCTTAGATTGATGTAACATGACACCCCACCCACACACACTTTCAGATGAACTCTCAGACTGGGTGTGGCCTTGCAAGTCTGATGAGATACGTTTAATTTCTCAGAAGGAAACAGGGTAACTTCCTGTCAGAGTTGTGTGTTTCAGACTAAATAAGAGAGAGACATCACTAAGATGTTCGCCTGGCTGTGTTTGTGTATTTGTATGTCAGTGTTTAACTACAATCATGCTAACTTTTTGAAAAAGTAGTTAGATGCACTACAAGCTATAGCAGAACTTTACTGCACTGATGCTATTTAAATCTAAAACTATCAATATCAGATATTATAAGTTATTTTTACAAGGAGAACAACGCTGCACAATGTTGTACAAAAACAACAAGGTTCTCACTTAAGGTGACAGCATTAAACATAATAATGTAAAAAAAAGGATTTTCTAAATGTATATAAATGTAAAATTCTAAATGTATAATATTAAAATGCAGGGTCTTCTGCACAGGAACTAATTAACTTCCATCTGAAATAAAACTATTAAAAATGTTAATTAACACAAATCTTAAAATATAAGTTAAATATTAGATGAAAAACTTTAACAAAAAAATAGATATAAGCAAAAGTGCGAAGGTTACTAAAACTGAAATAAAATAAAAAATAAAGCTAAAATGAAGCTAATTCGAAATTAAAAAAAAAAAAAAAATTAATGTCAAAAGCACATAAAATGACTAAAACTAATGCTTAAATTAAAAAGAACAAGGTCAAATTTAAAATAAAAGCTCAATTAAAATATAATTAAATATATGTTATATATTTATACATTTTTGTATTCCTTATATTCTATATAAATCATTTTATTATTCACTAAAATGAATCTTTCATGAATTAATTAAATGACGGAATACATATTAAAATTTTGTGTAAGCTACATGTGGAATACAGTGTGACTATAGACAGTGCTGTAGCATTTTGTCAAACTACATAATTTGCTGCTAATTTGTGGCCACTTTATTCATTTTTTTAATGATCTTTATATGGTATATTTTCAGATTGAAGACTTGCAAGTAAAGTTGCAGCACGCCGAGGCAGACCGAGAGCAGCTAAGAGCCGATCTGATGCAAGAGCGGGAGGCAAGGGAGCACCTGGAGAGAGTGGTCAAGGAGCTACAGGAACAGCTGTGGCCCAAAAGCCCCAGCAAGAACGGCACAGACGCACCACCCCCACCCGCCAAAGACTCCAACTAATCCTCTTGACTCCACCCAATCCATATCAGCACCGCCCTGATTGACAGCACCATCCGCCCAATCATGTCAACTAGCATGCGGGTGAGCCCCGCCCACCTGCCTCTTAGCCAGCGCAAACCCGGAGGTATCCTGAACATTTTTTGATGGACTTCAGACACATTTTCAAAAAAGTTTTACTTCGAGAGCACTGAACTGCACCTCGCCTCCAACAAGATGTAAAAACACAAAAGTTCAATCGGAAAGGAAGAAGCCAATAGCACAAAAGCTAACTGTGCCTGAAACTGAATACATTTTGAAATGAAGACTTTTCTATGACACAAATTGGTGATAATGACAAAAAATTTTACACAGCAATTTTTAAACATGCTGTCCGTCCCACGTTGTTATCAAAGAGACAAGGACTCATCATCATCCCATCAGAAATTCCTGTTTCCTTTTTCCTCTCTCTTTCGTTTTGAGGAACTAAGATGAAAATCACTTTGTAATAAGCTATTTAAGAGACTTGTTAGTGAGCGTGGATGAGATTAAAAAAAAACTTCAGCGACTTATCAGAGCCTCAAATTTCCCCCCTTTTACATGTACATACATGTCATGCTGGTTAAAAGAAGCCATGGAGACAAATGGTTACACACGCTTGTATCTTTAACAATGGTAAAGAGATACTGGTCAGGAGAGCGTTGAAGGGCTTTGGAGAGCTAGAGGTGGAGAAGTTCAGCCCTGTTGAAAGGGAGAGATATTTGTATTTAAGTAAGTGTTATGATCAAGCCAGAGCACTTTCTTTTAATGGCAAACAAATGCTCCCCTCACAAGCTGTATTGTGATACGCCACGAGTGCGTTCGAGGGTCAAAACCTGTCGGCGGATCTTAAGATCGTGGTCAGTGTGGAATCGGAAGTTTGCGGCTCCTGCTCTCCGTGAGGGTTTGGGTTTTCTTCTCGTCACACACGCGTACAGTTTCTCCGTGGGCTGAGGTGCTGACAACTGGCCCGGCTCACAAACGTGGGCGGCCATTTTTGGGAATAAACTAAAAGCATAAAACATACAACTTCTAGGGCAGGAGGTGTCATGTGATCAAGAACCACAAATTGTTCTTTTTAAGTAAATTATAATATGTAAATATGAAAATGTTTCTTTTTTTTCTTTTCGCTTTGTTTTTTTTTACTTTACAATAATGAATCGCACTTTGTCATTACAAAATACTGTCTAAATGCATTACGCTCCCACACTCTCCCACACATTTATCTCAGAGAGTTTTTAGTATTCCTAAGTATAAAATTGAAATAAACATTTTGTTAATTATATGCAGTTCTAATAAATGCAATGTAATCATGTGTTTAAGACAAACTATTGTAAATAAAACCGCAAGAATTAAAAAAAAAAAAAAAGGTTCTACATGCTTGCTTGCTGAAATGTGGATGGCCCACGCAGCCGTTCCCTCAATCTGACTTTAATTCAACATTTATCATAGTTATCGATATATGATTATAATCGTTGCTAAAGTGTTATTGTTACTGTCCTGGATTCCTACAGGTTTTGAATGGTTCCGAATCAAATTTAAAACCGTTCAGAATGAATAGGACACACAAATTGTCATGCATTGGTAAAAGGGAGTCTAAATATCAATGCAGGTGCTCCTCTCAGCTGTGAGCAAGAGCGTATTACTGTGTACAAAACCAGACGAGGATGGATAAACGAACGAACGAACGAACGAAAGAAAGTCTAGATGGTTTAATAAATGCATCTTTAAATGCTCACACATTTAGCTGAGATAGATTTTGTTGAAAATACATATATTTTATAAGTGATTTATATACATTGGGTACAATGCAATCAGAATGTATGTTACGTTTTGGCTCTTTTCATTTTGTTGTTGTTATAACGGATGTTTTTTCAGATTGTGTGAATATTTTATTGCTTATGTTCCTTCTTTCAATAGCAAGCTTATGTAATTTCTTTCATATGCATGGAATTTAAAAGAAAAAGATCAAGTCTGCCATTCATATATTCATTATTGGGCATTAAAACTGTATATGTACGTTTTTTATTGTGTTATGCAATATAAAGCAATTTTAATCTTGTTTTTAACTACAAAGGAAAACAAAACCCTCTTAACAATAAATTTCAGCTCTTAACGATCTTAAACGCAACCTTAACGGCATTACTCTTGGGCTAAATACAAACCTTATGTGCATATGCAATGCTGGAGACCCTCAAGTGCCTGTCTTTGGGCCCTTGGGGTTCCAGAAGAGGAACAATTATGGAGCCCGTTTCCACGGTGGCCGACTGTAAGGCGCATTGAACTGCTTCAGACAGCGGTCAGATGGTGAGAGCGGGACGTCCCATTTGCACTGTCATTTGGGGGAGCCTCTTTGGCTTGCCCCATTTTGCTAGAATGAACTTGACTATCATTGCTTAAGAGCAAGCCGCAGCTTATTTGATAGGTTTTAATGCCAGTTTGTCAGTATTCCTTTGTTTTGTTTTGTTTTTTCCTTCTTCGAAAATCAATGAATAATTAAAAGAAAAATGCATAGCAGAGTTTAATGCTCCAATTGCCACTGGTAAAGAAGAATTTAAATCTTATACTAAGATAGCTTTTAAATGTATGTCGGAATAAATAAACTTTTTTTCTTTCTCTGTTTTTAAGGAATAAAAAAATATATTTAAGAGGTTACTTTTGCTATAGATGTAAAAAGAGCCTTTGAAACTATATGATATGCCCTGACCTGTACATTGCAGGCTACGGGGACGATACTAAACGGGGGTCTAAAGGAAGCTCAGTGTCTTAACAGTAGCAAGAGGCTGTGCGTTTTTATAGACCAAAAAATGAATAAAAATAAAAATAAAAAAAATCTTTCCGATGAGGTTTTGTAGTTGTTTTTACACGCAAATTGATATGTGTAGTTTACTTTGTTCGCGGTTTTCTATGAAAAAGGGAGAATTTGATCACAGAGGCTCCTTTGCTCCCAATATAATACTAAAAATGTGGATTTTTTTCTAAAAGAGCCATTTTTTGCTAACAAAAAAAGTTCTAAAATAGCAATAACGACATAACATCACTGATAAATGAGCAGGATTAGCCAGATGATGAAAGTTCAAATTCACCAATGTATATAGCTGGTTTCTTTTCATTTTACAAAAATTGTATCATAAATGTATATTGTGTTTCTTTCTCTCTTTTTTTCAGAATGAGAAAAAAACCTTACATAATAGTTGTTATATTTTATGTTGTGTTTTTAAAAACAAAAAGAAAGAAAATGTTTTGAAAACTATTATTTTAAAGGTTGTATTCCCAATGCAAGCATATTCAGTCCTTTTATTCTGCTTTTTTCCCTTTTTTGTGCTACAAAAAATAATAGTAATGTTCAGTAAAATCGTTATGGTAAATGCCTTTTTTTTTTCTTTTTTCTTTTCTTCCCTGTTATCAGTGTTTTGTTACGTTCGGCTAAATATCACATACATCAGTTCTGGTTGAATCAGACATTCGGATTCTTATTTTAACAATCTGTTCTCCTTTTTTCATGCCGATATATCTTCTTAGCCCTTCACTGCTGCTATAACAATATACTATAAACTTTGCAACTCTTGAAATTATTTTTATGTAAGAGATTAATGTATGCTTTCTTCTTCTACTGAAGCCGCTTATACACTTGGATCTGGCCAATTTCTCCTTCTTAGACGTCCCCTTTTCCCCTCACATGGACTATAATGTAAGATAGAGAGCTCTATGAGATTAGAGTTGAAAGTAGTTCGGCTTATATACTGCAGTGTCAGGATGTACAGTGTATAGACCCATAATCCAAAATAAAGTTGTTTGTCCAGAAATCTTTTGTTCTGATTGTTATTTCGGTCATACCTTTATTTAATGGTATAAATTCAGGAGAAATATTCTTTCTGCTGCATGCAATGTTTTGATCCTTCAAAGAAAATTTGTTTATCTGTTCCCATTTTTTTTCTATGTCTTGTTGCTCCTGCTTTACAAGTGAAATGAAGATCTAAGGTAGCGCTCTTGTTATTGACTGTAATAGAGGCTCACATAAGCCAATGAATCAGATCTATGAAGCTTGCTGATTAATAATTCAGGAAGCACCTTTGTAGTACATTATCTACTTTTAAGATGAGCTACTACAGGTGAATAGACAAATAGAAAATTTCTTTCCTTTTATCTAAATGTAGAAAAAAAAATCACTAAAGTTTTTGTATCCAGACTTTTCATATTCAAATGTTCAAAATATGCTAATAATAGGCTATATGTGAATCATTAATATGTTTAATATAATGAAATTATTTTGAATGAAAATATTGCAGAAAATCTAAAAAAAAAAAAAAAAATTATAAAAGCAATTTTCAATCAGAAATTGCTAGTAAATTTCACAAACCATTACAAGAAATGTTAAGTAACACACTGACTTAAATGTGAAATTTTGAAGTAGAAAAATGGAATAGTATTTTCTTGTAAAACATACTCCAACAATATTTAATTTACAACTTCGAAAAATAATTTTCACTGTGTAATAATGAAGTTTCTGGACTTTTCCTATTTAAATGTAACACATACAATGTGACTATATAATTACGTATACAATATAGTTAATATATCACTAATCATTAATTAATAATTAATGTTTAATATATAATGAAATCGTTTTCAATGAAAACAGAAAAGCAAAATTTTTAATTAATCTAAAATAATGAATGGCCATAAAACAGACACACCAGAATTATTACTAGAAGAACAACAGTAAAAAAGAAAAATGGTATAAAAACAATTTTCACAAACAATTCAGAAATGGCAAATAACACATTGAATTAAACATGAAATTTTGAAGTAGAAAAACTGAAATAGTATTTTATTGTAAAACATCCTCCAATTATTATTAAAAAAAAAAAAGTTAAAAAAATAATTATGATAAAAATAATTAGTAATGTTTAATGTGGTTTATGTAAGTTAGATAATACGGGTTGTCTTAAATTGTAATTAAACCCTTTTTACGGAGTAAAACACCATGACCAGACGGATGTTTCTTGTTGGAGTGAAAAACTGTGCTGTTGGACAGCTGGGAGAAGTGCTCCGTTTTGAACGTGTCATTGAACAGTGATGGCATTATTGAATCAGCGGCCCTCGAGGGACGAGCATCAGTCAATTCCAGTTGACCCTGTGTGTGACTGCATGTCTGGCCCAACAGACTCGATTTTGATGAAGACTGAGCGATGTTATGGGAAATGTAGTTCTGGAGTTTAATCTCCCAGGGGAACAAACATGAAGTTGGATTATTGGTTCGTCTGTCTGATGCTCCTGGGCCAAAAGACAGTTGAATGATGGACGTAATTACACATATGAAAACAATTAGTGCGGTGTATTTGTTTTACACACAGGTTAGCCTCTTAACATCTGTTGTCTATTCCGATTAAAAGCCTAAAAATTACATGCCCATTTTTAAAATAATTGTTCCAAGTGGTCCGTACAAAAGGCCTTATACTGCCAAATATTCACCACTCCTACATTTATAAAGCAATGTGTTGTTGGTTGCATTGGGTTTGAGCTGTGAATTATACCTGTGTGTGCAGTGGTCTGGTCACGGCTGCTCTACAGACTGATGCTTTAATTGTTGTTGTTCGCCAGCCCACTTTAATAATTTAGCCATCTGGAAAATTATGGGGCAAAAATCCCAGGTGTTCTCTGGTGGTTCCATCACAAGCACCAAGCGTGGACAGCCAGCACCCGTCAACCAGCTCCTGTTCCTCCTGCTGTGATTGGTCTCTATAGGGAGAGATGGAAATTCTTTAAAAATGCATGCATAAGACAAAAAGGGTTATTTCTACGTAGGTCTACAATTTCATATATTTCTTAATATTTTTAATTAAATAAATGTCAAAAAAAAAAAAATAAACCTTTGATTTCAAGTTAGTTTTTATTATCACAAAATAAAATTAAGTAAAAATATGGGTGTTTAAAAATATCTTGTTTATTTATTTCATAGAGATTAACTGTGTTTACAATTTCATTTAATATATATTTCCAAAAACATAAATAAAATTGTAAAAAAACAAAATAATAATAATTAATTTGAAATGGAGAATTTACAGTTCCATAATGAAATTCCAAATCATATGTATATTATATATGTACTAGCATCAATATGCAGCAGGTCTACATTTTCATATATATCTTAATATATTTAATAACAACAAACTGCTTGAAAGATTGAAAAGATTAAAATCATACCAGTTTTCAGTTATCATGAATTAATTAAACAGCATTGTATTTTTTTTAAAAACCTCATTGGTTTGAATAAAACAAAATAAGTGAAAAACAGGCAATTCCAGATGCATCTCCTTTAAACAAATTTTTGGTGAGAAAACAGCACATATTTTCATAAGTATTCTTTGATGCATGTTGATAAATGGCAAATGTTAAGGTGTAACACAAAAAGACCAATAGGAAAATATTTTTACACACACATACACTATATATACATACATACACTATATATGTAGTTCATTTTTTATTAGATTTGTTTTTTATTTATATTGTTATATATAAATATATATTTTTATAGAAACTGTACATTCAGAGAAATTAGATCACCTTTCTAGTGAACATTTTAATTAAGGGATATTTCATTTCAAATGGGGGGAAAATCACAGAACATTAAACAGTTTCCCACAGTTGGTGATTCCCCAGTAGTCATTTCACTTTCCCGTTGCATCCCACAGTATGCAGGGTGCGGCCCCTCTGGGATACGTTTAGGAGCCATTAAACTCCCACTGTGGTTGTGAGCGTATGAACGTGTTAGTTGGGAGAACCTGCCTGTAGTAGGGTTACAGATACTGCCATACTGTGGGCTTAGAGCTTTCACGGGATAAAGATAGCAAGCCAGTAAGCACTCTAAAAGGATCACTGGTTTGCAAGTTGGTTTTAAAAGAAGCTGAGAATGAGAGATGTGTAAAAGTTGAACTGGATTTCACCACACACAGACAAACAGTGGTCACGACGGTTTCCGAAGTCAAGCCATAGTTGTACGTAAACAAGTGGAAGCTGCTGCAAGGCAATATGAGTTTCTCAGGGTTAAACCTTGGAGTTTGACCTTGACGAGATTGCAGGATAGTACAACAAAAAGTACAGTAAAAAAGGATGATTTAAAATGGCAAAATAAGATTTTTTCTATACTTACTAAGGTGTACAAAATGTACTCTGCACTCTGAAATAACTCTTAAGTTTCTGATATTTAATTTTCAGGTGTTTTTGGATGAAATATCTATCTATATCTATAATCTTTTTGGACGAACACATAATTAGCTTGCCTGAAAATAATTTTTTTTAAATGAAACTTTTCAAATAAAATTGTGTCTATCTATCTATCTATCTATCTATCTATCTATCTATCTATCTATCTATCTATCTATCTATCTATCTATCTATCTATCTATCTATCTATCTATCTATCTATCTATATAAACAATTTTATTTAATATAAGTAGGTTTTACACTTAAAACATGTTGACGTTACATTTTCAATTAATTTTTTTTTGGAAACAATAGAGCATAAACAGTAGGAGTTATTGTATTTTAGAAGGTCTCTAGACATGACACAGGTCGGATTTGAACCTCTCAACTCTCCCATCTCAATATATCTGGAGCACATGCGCTAGGCCATAGCTCTGATTGAATTAGCAGGTTTCTATTGTTTTTCCTGCTAAAGGGTTGGTGACCCAGCTTTTTAGTGAGTGAGATGGAGCGAGACAGAGAGACATCAGGTGGAGAGGAATAACAGACCGGCTAAAAGAGATGCTAAAATGTCAGCGCCAGGCCGATTATGCCAGGCTGGCACTGCGGTGCCCGCTGGTGAGATGGAGATGAAAGAGCCTCCTACTGGCTTCAGAAACCAAGAGCCGAGCTCACAGGAGGAAGACGCAGCAGGGGAGCCTCGTGGGCGTCAGACGGACTGGGATGGGGGTGGCGTGTCTGTATGTCTGTATTTGTGTATGTGTGTGTGTGGGAGCTTCTCTCTTTATTTAACAGGCACTGCAAAAGGAAGAAAAAGATTTCTTCTAATACGACTAACATGAAAGGAATCGTTCACTCAAGAATGAACATTTTGCCATTATTTACTCATTTTCACGTTATTCTAAACCTGTTCTTTTTCTGTGGGACACAAAAAGAGGATATTTCATGAAAAATTCATTTGTTTACTGATAATCCTACCCTTCAAGCTGTTAACTGTTAGAACATCTGTGAGTCGATGACTCAGAGAGTTGAACTCAAGAACTGAATCAATGAACAAATATGACTCTTTAAATAATTTGAGCTGCTCACGAATCAGATTGAATGATTCATTCATGAATAAGAGTTCAAGTCACTGATCCTGATGATCCTTCAGTGAGGCTCTGCTCAATGAGGATCAATGAGATGGACTAGTATGTATTTCAAACTTTTATTGTGAATTAAACACAAAGAGCTTACTGCACTGTGTGAACTTAAAGGGATAGTTCACCCAAAAATTAAAATTCTATCATCATTTGTTCACGTGGTAACACTTTAGAATAGGGAACACTTATTAACTATTAACTACGACTTTTCCCTCAATAAATTCCTAATTTGCTGCTTATTAATAGTTAGTAAGGTAGTTGTTAAGTTTAGGTATTGGGTAGGATTAGGGATGTAGAATAAGGTCATGTAGAATAAGGCATTAATATGTGCTTAATTACCACTAATAAATGGCTAATATTCTATTAATATGCATGCTAATTAGCAACTAGTTAAGAGACCTTAAAATAAAGTGTTACCGTTCACACTTCTTCCAAAGCTGTATGAGTTTCTTTCTTCCAATGAAAGAAACCATAAAAGTTATTTTAAAGAATGTTGGAAACCAAACAGCTGCTGGTAGCCACTGACTTCCATATGGAAAAACATATAGTGGAAGTCAATGGGGACCAGAAAATCTTTGATTACCAACATTCTTCAAAATAACTTCTTTTACGTTCAACAGAAGAAAGATACTCATTTAGGTTTATAAGAACTTGAGGGTAAGTAAATGATGACAGAATTTTCATTTTTGTGTGAACTATCCCTTTAAATCAGTCTACAGAAAAGCCATACAAGTTTGGAATGACATGATGGTGAATAAATAATGACAAAAGTTAGATTTTTGTGTGAACTATGACTTTAAATAACTCCTTTGGCAAGTGCGCCTTAAGTAACTCAAGTTCGTCTCTATCAAATCAATGAAAAACCACCACACCAAACCACATTTGTGCATATTTTTACATCTATTCAGGGTTAGTGGTGTTTTGCTCAGTTTTTAATCAGTAATGCATACAAGCTCCTGTGAAGATACAAAAGATTCATCCCGCAGATTTGAAAAAGGAATCCTGTTGTCTGGCGTTCCATGCGTCACATGGGACGTACCACACGCTGCGCTCATCTCTCCTCCATCTCAATCTTTATCTCCACGTGTGGGATGCACAGACTCTATGAGTTAGAAAAGTGAACGTGGGCTGCACACTCTCAGGGAATATGAAGAGCGAGAGACAGAGAGATGAGATGAGAAACACTCCAAAAATAAAAAGAGGATTAATTGGAAAGGACAAGAATTGAGGGGAGAATCAGTCAGTTTCACTGGGTGAGATGCAGAGACCTATTAAAAAATGTATCAAAGTGAGCTGGATGTGTGTAACGCAAATTAAGAGGTTCTTCTCTGCCTGTCTCTCTCTCTCTCACACATTAGAGGTAATGAGAGAGGTTATCAGTGGTGTCATGAACCCCCATCATAGTCACACACACAGTGACATAGTTACCCACTAATTAACCCGCAGACTGACACTTTCATTTCTCCTTCCCATCTATCAGTAATACCATCCTTCAGCCGTTCATTATTCATCAGATAAAATGCATTTATTTATTTTGTGAATACTGTCACTGTGTTTGCGTTGCAACTCTTTGCATTATAATATGATATATAACGTCTTTCATTCGACTTTTAATCAAATTATAACATATGTTGATTGATTGATTAATTGAATTAATCCTGACTAGTCACACTAGATACATTAATATTTAAAAGTTTGGTGTCAATAGGATTTTTAAGTTTTTGAAAGAAATATCTTACTGAGGCTGCATTTATTTAATGAAAAATAAAAAATAAAATATTTAATATTGAAAAAAATTATTATAGTTTAAAATAAATGTTTTCTATTTTAATATATTTAAAATTGTAATTTATTCCTGTGATGGCAAAGCTGAATTTCCAGCAGCCAATACTCCAGTCTTCATTTGGCGCTCAAGAACATTTTTTGTCTTTATTTTATTTTTTAACATTTTATTTTTTTATTACTATTAATATTCAGAACACCTTTTTATATCAACCAAGATACTTTATTCTGGATTCTCTTGTTAAAAGAAAGTGCAAAAGAACAGCATTTATTTGAATATATGATCAATATTTGCCAAGCCCTTCAAAAAAAAAAAAAAAAAAAAAAAAGATCATTTAGAGACATTGCCTGTAATAACAAAAATAACTGGTAAAAAATTAAAATAAAAAAATATGGTGATAATTCAAGCTCGAACTGCCATTATTCTGAAATTTATATTTCAACTATTGACTGATAGTGTATTTTGATCATATTCCATGATATTACCAGATTAAATGTCCAAACAACCAAGGTATTAGCATGAAAAAAAAACATAGTATTACCATATTACACATTCAAAAACATGGTATTTTCATGGTAAGTGTCCAGACAACCATAGTAGTGCAATAGTTCTTGTTAGTATAACCGTAGTTCTTGTTTGTTTGCTTTGCAAATGCAAAATGACTTCTGCAGTATATTATTATAAAACCATATCTTGGTAATGGACTCTGTGGCTGTATTTTTGTATGTCTAAATAATGTGTCTGAATCGCCTCTAGCTGCTGGTGTGATCGATATTTCAGAAAGCAGAACGGATCACCACACAGACTCCAGTATTCTGGAGGACTGCCAATAGAACTGCATTAACAGAGCAACCCACTCTCACACACACACACACACACACACACACACACACAACTGTAACCCACTAACCTGCCCTCCCCCCACACACCACAACACACACAAATGACCTACACCCACTTGACAGCACATACATGCTCACAAATACACTCATACACACAATCTGAACCCATTCACACACACACACACAACTGTAATGCACTCACAGCCACGCCCACACATACACAGACATACACTAAACATACATTCACACTTTCCACAAGACCTCCTAGCTCTCACTTATTAATTTACAGCATCAGTAGCAAACTGATTGCAACAATCTATGTTAAAAATAGATGTTTACATTTTACAAAGAAAATGTGGGTGGCGCTTCACTGAGCAGACGTTGTTGCAAGCGGTTGCTAAATGGTTTCTTACTATTCTTTAGTCATGTATTACAGCTTTTTCAACTGATTACACACAAAATCATTACTTGTCAATCAATTTCTGAAACCTGACACTCAAATACCAGAACCACACACCAAATCTGCAAAACCAAACACAAATTCTCGGCCTTTGACTCATTAATATTATGGCAAAGGTGTTTGCAAATGTTTGCTTTTGTGATGTGTTTGTGATATTTGGAATTGCAGTGCTTCAGTTTGCAAGAGATGTGAGGCATTTTGCATTTTGTATGTGCAATTCTTGGTTTTGTGTGTAAAGTTTAAAAAAAAAAAAAAAGAGGCAAAGTTCTGAAAATGTGTGTAAGCACATAAAAAACTGTAACAGTGTTTGGGACTGTATTTACTAAGAGGTTTGAGTATTGAATCGCTCTGTTCACACAACAATTTACAGGCTTGGCTTAAGTAGCTATAGCTAAAACGAAAACCTTTTGATTCTTTATTTATTAAACATTTTTGATTTATAACTTTTTACAGTAGAGCCCGAGATCTGCCCATATACAAAAAAAAAATAAATAAATAAAAAAAATAAAATAAAATACCCGGGGGGTTACAGTACAATATTAGAAAACAACCAGTAGGCAACATTTGACTTCGTTAGCTACATAAGTCCATTATCTGTATACCACAGTATTTTTATTTTGTAAAACATTCAATTTTATTGCACTACATTCCAAAGCATAATATTGCTTTCATTTTTAATCTACAACATTTAATAAAAACGCATTGTTTCTTGTTATTTCAAAGTGAAGAAATTGACATCCGCCCTGTGGCACCATAGTGATGGCCGATTCGTTAATGAATCATTCTTTTGAACTGACTGATTATTTTCAAAGAACCTGTTTAATCGGTTCATTAAGCACACTGAACGAACTGGACTGTTTGGAGTTACTAATGCCGAAGTTTACTAGTGTCTGTTGTAAATGAGCTTTTTTTCACATTTTTTGTGAGCTAAATCTGATGTAAATAGATCAGCTGTTTGAGCTCATAAATGTCTAGCTGGTGATAGCTATATAATCATTAAAATGAGCTCAAACCCATTTCAGCTTTATCCCAGCACGCAAACAGTCACGCAGACAAAATAAATAAATTAATTAATTAATTAAATTAAATATGTAACTATACATGACTATACTCACATAATGCAAATATATGACATATCTCTCTGTATGTCTTACTGTGTTCAGTATGCATTGCCAATGAGATGTGCAGCTGTGGGAGCCATAAGCAGATCAGGTCAGTTGGTTGCTCCTATAGCTGTCAATCATTCAGCAGGTATGCAGTCCTTTCTATTCATTATTCAACATAACACAATCTTGTTTATTTTCCCATCTACACAGAATGCCACATATGTGGTAGGCTAGCCCTGTGAATAACAGTAACTGTCCTGCCAGGCAACCAGGTCAGCATGTGTGCGTACGGTATATTTGAAGACAGGAAGTGTGGTTTCTAATGGATAATGGACTGACAGGACGCATCATTAGCCACAGTACTACAGTGTCTGACAGGAGTTACACATACGTTGTATACCCATTAATTCTGACTGTCACGTCTGTCTCGCTGTCTGCCTGTCGCCCTCTCTTTCTCTCAGGTTGTCTCTGTGTCTCTCTTCCGTACACTTTCCGACCGCTCTTGAGGATGCGCTGTCTGTCTGTCTCTCTCACACACACACACACACACACACAGCTGCTGTTCTTCTCCTGGCTGGATGAGTGTCAGTAATCATTACCGGTGTCAGTCTGTGCCCTCAACCGCTTCCAGAGAAACCATAGAAACCAGCTCTGTTCCTCATTACTGTCACAGTGCCAGGAACACATGCAGTCATGATATACCGACAGGATCTCTCAAATAACATTTGCATTCAGAAAAGGGGTTTCCGGTAAAGTTTACCGTCTGCAACGATTATCAGAATAATCATTCCCATTCATACTGTACATGCCGCCTCAGATTTTTGAGATGAATACATTTTTAATGCAACTACCCCCACAAAAATCTTTCAGTCCTTAAGCAGCAAATCTGTCATCTACACCCTTTAAAAAAAGTGTTTTTTTTCCTATAATGCAAAATGTCAAAGCTGCTTTTTCATATAATGAAAATCCACTGTCCAAATAAAAAAACAGAAATCTCCCACACAACCTAAATTAATAGGAGCATAAGATATCAACCAATAAACAGAGAAGAAAAATCTTGCACACTACCACATCTTGCAAAAATACAATATTCATTATTCGGTCATCCAACCTTCGTCAGACATTCAAAAAAAGTTTTATTTATCCAACAGCATATACAGTTTGTCATTGTTTATGCTATCCATATACAAAGACATTTGTTATTGTTTATGCTGTTGGATAAATATAACTCTGTTAGGAGTTATTTTGAATTAGCTGGATGTGCACATTTTGTTTTGAATGCCTGACAAACTTCAGGTGACCAGATGACTGTTTTTGTTTTGTTTTGTTTTTTTCTATGGTAGTGTGAATGTTTTTTTTTTCTTCTCTCCTATGTTTATTAAATAGACCTATATGTTACCGTAGCTTGGAATTTGAACTCAACCTAACACAAATGATTCAGAATGGTTCAGTACAGTAGTAAAAAAGTGTTTTTGTCCTTTGGTCATGTCTTATCTTGCCAATTCACACTTAAAAAATAGTTGCATGAGTCATGACGCCCCTGCCCATTAATGATGCTATAAGAAGAACTTAAGAATGCTTTCTAGTATCAGCCTCAGACGGCATGTAAATTGACTGCCAATGCATCATTCACTGACCATATGATGCACATCTTACACAAAAATGGCAAACGCTGGCTGAAATCCAAGTCAGTTGTCAGTTCTAATCCGATTGGCTGACTTAAATGCAATTTCTTGGATTCAAATCTGTTTTTATCACTGCATCATCGACAAAGTCATGTTTAAGGTACTAGGTTGATAAAATGAGCACTTCCAAGGAAGAATTAATCGCTGCATTTGCCAAATTTTGTGAAGTACATGGCACTGAAAATAGAATGATATTCAAGAGATCTTCAAGCTTGAACATGCCTTTATAATTTGCTTTGTTCTCAGATGTTCAACGGTGACTGCACCACACTTTATGCCAATAGTCAAAAGTCTGGCTCTTGGAGATTAAATGCTTTCTAACACAGATAGTTCTAGCCGGTTCACACAGATTCCGGTTTTTCCATTCCACTGCATTATTTTGCCATTGTATTTCTATGAAACATTTTTCCCCATTCCACTGCCCGTATCTTTTCTCATGTTCTGTGTGAACAGCCCCAGTTTATTTTATTTTTTTTAAAACTGCAATGACTGCTTTCTTTGTGTACAGTATATGAAACAAAACATTTGCATAAATAATTCTCAAGTATACAGTGACGATCTCATTGTAACAAAACAAACAGAGCATCCTCCACTACACCTCCTCTTCACAGCATGTGACGGGACGTTTGTTTTAAAGCTTGAGTCAGATAGTCAATGAACACAATGGATTAGGATCATGGCGACTTTATAATAAACTGATAAATTGGCTCTAGAGCCAATGAGTGACATGTATTGATAACCAATAAGCATTGTCTTTCAATCCCCAGCGTTGTTATCAATAGACATATCTATTAATTTACCCCATTTACCCCATGCATGACTCGAGGATATAAATAATGCAGGCTAAGCCAGTCGGAGCCATGGAGTTGTCAGAGAGACATATTTGATCCATGACTAGGTCATACAGAGTGTTGGGAATTAAGTTCATGAACATAGATAATGTACCGGCATCGGTTTCCACGATCAATAGAGATATATGCCCTTTTTGTGCTTAGAGTGTTGCATGGCTGTTTGTCTTGCAAACAACAATTCCAGCAGGATCGAAAGGTAGGATTCAGTATATTTTGTATCGAAAATATGTCATTAAAATGATTAATTTAACAAAAATATTTTTTGATGTAAAGCACAGCAAATCCTTAATTTAATCATTTTAATGACATATTTTGATGTAAAATATACTGAATCCAACATTTAATTTTATGTGCTTTGTGTGGTGCAAGTAGTTTAATCTTTATATGCAATTTAATATGAATATTTTATAGGCCTATTTCATTTTTTATCATCTATCAGTTCATAGAGCAAGCACGCTGCGCATCCGGTCACATTCCTGCCTTACATTTTGTGAAAAAATATGTAGGAGCACAGCTTAATATACATTCAGAGGTCCCAGAATTCCTAACTTCAGCCCTGCGTGTGGGAACAAGAGCTATGACATCATCATCACACTCCCCTCTTGCAATGCAAGGTCTTTAAAGACGTGACTGTCCATCCCACACGCCCAGAGAACCGTGGAGGAGGGCAGGGGCGAGTCACCACCTCTTTGCATTTAAAATTTACTCCAAAATGGCCAAAATTCAACTAC